>NW_027262700.1:0-24542 GCF_902827115.2 Pseudochaenichthys georgianus | reverse complement strand
TGTTTGAGTTATCCGGTTGACTTAATCCAAAACAAGCCGCTCTCGCTAAACTGTCCTACAACGCTGGCTATCAACTCGTTCGCTCAAGCCAGCCGTGTCCTATCTAGTTAGGTGCGCGTTCACATAAAAGGGGTGGTATCTGGAGCATTCGACCAATCACAAACATGGAGAAGCGTACTGACAGCGCAGCGTCATACTTCCTGAATGAAAAGTCAACTATAATATTAGACATATGAAGAAGTTAAACTTTAAACATCCATGACTTAAACACTTGATCCAGGATCAAAGCCACAGAGCTGCACCTGCAAGGTGAATACAGCTGGGAACAGAAAGTGTTTGAATGCGTACATTAACAGGTTTATGATATCACTGCCCGTCTAAGACACGAGTGGATCTGACTTTAATTACATTTGACTCGAGTGTTTCGTCAACTTAATGTGTTGCTTAAAATAATACTTCTGCATACAGTATGTGACACTGTGAGTGTTGCACGGCCAGATACGGCTCAGCTGACTCAGATAAGGAATATATGATACATTATGAAGTGATATGAATGATAATGGGACACATCGACGTCTGCACTCACAGTGCCGCGGACTGTAGGCTACGTAATGTTACTTTGATCCGGTTACTTATGTTGTGGCAGATATTTAATTAAGCTTTCTTTAATAGTATAAATAGTATAATAGTCAGATTGCTCTGAAGATGGGAGGTGATGTTCTATTCATTTTCACGTTCACACAGTCGGTGATTTTGGCCGGCCGTCTTTCCTGCAACGGCAGTTTAAACTGTATTTCCTCCGCACACTGAGCTCTGATTGGTCAGCAGGCGTGGTGCTTTCGCTGAGTTGATCTCTTATCCTGGAACCTATCCTGCTTCGGAGCACAGGCTAGGTCCAGGAAAGTACCATGGAGATCTAGCCCGCTAAAAAGTGAAGCAGATTTTCGTTTAGCAAGATAACTTCTGGGATTTCCGGTACTACGAAGCTGGTTCACTTTTTAGCGGGCTAGATCTCCATGGTGACTTATCCTGGAACCTAGTCTGTGCTCCGAAGCAGGATAGGTTCCAGGATAAGAGATCAACTCAGCGAAAGCACCACGCCTGCTGACCCATCAGAGCTCAGTGTGCGGAGGAAATACAGTTTAAACTGCCGTTGCAGGAAAGACGGCCGGCCAAAATCACCGACTGTGTGAAAGTGAAAATGAATAGAACATCACCTCCATCTTCAGAGCAGTCTGACTATTATAACTATCATTATACTATTATGTTAAGAAAGCTTAATTAAATATCTGCTACACCATAGCCTAAGTAACCGGATATCAAAGTAAACATTACGTAGCCTACAGTCCGCGGCACTGTGAGTGCAGACGTCGATGTGTCCCATTATCATTCACATCACTTCATAATGTATCACATATCTCCTGATCTGAGTCAGCTGAGCCGTATCTGGCCGTGTGCAACACTCACAGCGTCACATACTGTATGCATAAGTATTATTTTAAGCAACACATTAAGTTGACGAAACACTCGAGTCAAATGTAATGAAAGTCAGATCGTGTCTTAGACGGGCAATGATATCATAAACCTGTTAATGTACGCATTCAAACACGTGTTCTGTTCCCAGCTGTGTTCACCTTGCAGGTGCAGCTCTGAGGCTTTGATCCTGATCAAGTGTTTAAGTCATGGATGTTTAAAATTTAACTTCTTCATATGTCTAATATTATATTTGACTTTTCATTCAGGAAGTATGACGCTGCGCTGTCAGTGCGCTTCTCGTTTGTGATTGGTCGAATGTTCTAGATACCACCCCCTTTTATGTGAACGTGCACCTAACTAGATAGGACACGGCTGGCTTGAGCGAACGAGTTCATAGCCAGCGTTGTAGGACCAGTTTAGCGAGAGCGGCTATGTTTTGGATTAAGTCAACCGGATAACTCAAAACATATCCAGGATAGGTTGAACTAGATTCGTAGTATACCCCCCTGGTTAGCCGCTAAGCATAAGTTACCATGGAGATCTAGCCTGCTAAAAATAGAACCAGCTTCGTAGGACCGGAAAGCCTGAGTTTTCCCTGAATTTCAGCCGGCTAAGCGAAAATCCTGCTTCGTAGTATACCCCCCAGGAGTGGCTGGATCAAGTTAGCTACCTAGCTAGTAGCTAACACGTTAGTTAGCATTACAGCCTTGTCATTTTTATTAGCTTTAATATGAAGTAACATAAGTAACCCAAAATGTTAAACAGTAAGAGTAGTAGTCATATTTCGTGAACCCTTTGAAGAGTACTGTCACACCGGTTGTGATCATTCTATAATACACAATTTAAGCCCGGGGGAGAAATGCTAACGCTACATTAGCATCTGTGATGTTTTCTACTTCATGCTATCTGCACAAATGGTTTACATTAAACATTAAAAGACCAGGCAGTTCAGAGAGAATCAAAGGAAAGCAGGCAGCTTGACATTCTTCTGGACGTGTTTCATTGTGGTGATGGTGAGGGTAGTCAATCGTTTTGTTGACAAGACAGTAGTGACGGCCATCTTGGTGTCGTGTGTTGTTGTGCGAGACCAGAGATGTAGTTCATTGGCCGTTTCACACCAAAAAATGTGTTACTTCACAGTTTTACGACACATTTTAATTTGTTTGACATCATATGTGTAATTCGTGACACAATTCAAACGGGATCGAAAGCTAATCTTTCTCTCTCCATTGACTTCAATACATAATTTTTTCGAAATAAGGTCCCATGGAGGTCCACCGGAAGGGGAGGGACTTTGCCACTCTATCTATGTCCCTGACATTACAACATCACAACAGCTCCACTGTGTGACACTCATACAACTCACTCACACTGTTGCAGTCCATTCATTATCAGTGTGTGTGTGTGTGTACAGTGTGTGGTGTGTGTGTGTGTGTGTGTGTGTGTGTGGTGTGTGTGTGTGTGTGTGTGTGTGTACATGTGTGTGTGTGTGTGTGTGTGTGTGTGTGTGTACATGTGTGTGTGTGTGTGTGTCTACATGTGTGTGTGTGTGTGTGTGTGTGTGTGTGTGTGTGTGTGTGTGTGGTGTACATGTGTGTGTACGTGTGTGTGTGTACGTGTGTGTCTGTACATATGTGTGTGTGGGTGTGGGTGTGTATGTGTGTGGCTGTGTGTGTGTATGTGGGTGTCTGTGTGTGTGTATGTCTGTGTATGTGTGTGGGTGTACGTGTGTGTCTGTGTGTGTGTGTGTCTGTGTGTGTATACGTGTGTGTCTGTGTGTGTGTGTGTGTGTGTGTGTGTGTGTGTGTGTGTGTGTGTGTGTGTGTGTACATGTGTGTCTGTGTCTGTGTGTGTGTGTGTGTCTGTGTGTGTGTACGTGTGTGTGTGTATGTCTGGATGTGTGTCTGTGTACGTGTGTGTATCTGTGTGTATGTCTGTGTGTGTGTGTGTGTGTGTGTGTGTGTGTGTGTGTGGTCGGTGTGTGCATTATATGGCTCATGGGGAAAGACTAGATCAATTACAGAGATAGAACAGCAGATGAAGAGAAAGACCTGTTGACCTTTGACCCTCTCCCCTCCCTCCCCTTCTTTTATCTTCTGTTCCTCTCCCCCCTCTCATCCTCTTTTCTACCTCTTCCCTCTTCTTCTTTTCTCATCACGTCGTCCTCCCTTACACATCATTCACTTCTTGTCTCACCCCTTTTTCTGCTCTCCCCCCCACCCTTCCCTCTCTTGTTGTTGCTAGGGCGACACCTCTCCTCTCACTGTTTTGTCTCCCTTTCTCACCTCCTCCTTTGCCCACTTGTCTCCTTGTTTCTTCTTTTCCCCTCCCTTCTTTTATTGTTTCCTCATTCCCTTCTCCTCCTCTCATTTCCCCCTCTCTCTTCTCTTCTTGTTGCCGTGGCGACGCCTCCTCCTGTCCCATTGTCATTGAGTCAGTATGAATATTTAACACGTCCCGGCGTCCCTTCACGTCATCTCCTGTCGTTTATCTCTCTGCCTGTCACCCTCTCCTCCCTCTCCTCCCAATCTTCTCTTTTTTTTCCATGTTCATGTCTGCACCGCTCCTTCCTCACCCTTTCCTTTTTTCCTCACTCCCTTCCCTTCCTGTGTTTCCATCCCTCATATTTGTCACTCCCCTCCTTCATCCATATTTCTTATCTCATTCTCCCATTTCTCATCTTCCTTTCCTTATCTCATTTTCCTCCACCTCCTTCTTCCCTATCCTTGTGTGTCTTTCTCCTTTCCTCCTCCCTTTTCCTCTCCTCATGTGTCCTTTACGACTCCTTACCTCTCTTCTGTCTTCCTCCTTCTCTTCTTCCTCTCCTCAGTCACAGTCACTAATGAACTCTGTTTTATTCTACAGCTGAAACCAGCACACTAAAGAGTGGAAACAGTGTGTGTGAGTATGTGTGTGTGTTCCACCCTCTACCTCCTGTTCTCTCTATTTGTCTCTCCTTTTTTCCTGTGTTCCCTCAGCTCCACCTGCAGACCCTGTCAACATTCCCCCAGGGGAGAGCTGCATCCCACCCCCCTCTCTGCCTGGTGTTTCCTCTTGGAAATTTATAATTTGGAATTGAAAAACGCACGACAATCGTTCTTCTCTGACATCATTACCAAAAACAAAAACAACGCACGTGCCTTGTTTGCTACCGTCGACAGACTGACTAACCCCCCAGTGTCAGTAGTCTCTGAATTTCTATCCACCAGGGCGTGCAATGACTTTGCCTTTTTCACTGACAACATTCAGACAATCAGACAAGCAGTCAGTGCCTCTGCATCAGGAACAGCAAATGTGTTGTCTCTGTGTCCACCTAATAACAATTCAAACACCATGACACAATTCCATCAGATTAATGATAAAAACCTAGAGGACATTATACAACTTCTGAAATCCTCCTCCTGCTACCTTGATATTATTCCAACAGGATTTTTCAAAGATGTTTTTCGTTGCATGGCCTCAGATCTACTTCATATAGTAAACAAATCTCTTCACTCAGGTATTTTTCCACAGGCCCTGAAAACTGCAGTCATTAAACCGCTCTTAAAAAATAATAATCTAGATGCTTCAGTAATGAACAATTACAGGCCCATATCAAACCTGCCATTTCTAGGTAAGATCATTGAAAAAGTAGTCTTTCAACAGTTGAGTAATTTTTTGCATTTAGATAACTGTTTGGATGTGTTCCAGTCAGGCTTTCGTCCAAACCACAGCACTGAGACTGCTCTTGTAAAGGTCTTCAATGACATCCACTTAAACACAGACAGTGGCAGAACTTCAGTGTTAGTATTATTAGATCTCAGTGCTGCGTTTGACACTGTTGACCACAGCATATTACTAGACCGACTGGAAAACTGGGTGGGACTTTCGGAAACAGTTCTAAATTGGTTTGAATCCTACTTAAAGGACAGAAACAACTTTGTTTCTATAGGTACATACACATCTGAGTTGATAAATATGACATGTGGGGTTCCTCAAGGCTCCATCTTGGGGCCTCTTCTCTTGAACATCTACATGCTACCACTGGCTCAGATAATGAAAAACAACAAAATAAGTTACCATAGCTATGCAGATGACACACAAATCTACGTAACAATTTCACCAGGAGACTATGCTCCAATTCAAACACTGAGTAAGTGCATTGAACAAATCAATGACTGGATGTGTCAGAACTTTCTCCAATTAAACAAAGATAAAACTGAGGTAATGGTTTTTGGAGCAAAGTCAGAACGTATAAAAGTTAGCGCTGAGCTTCAGCCTGCAATGTTCAAAACAACAGATAAAGCCAGAAGTTTCAACAGTCACATTAAAACAGTTACTAAATCTGCCTACTATCACCTAAAGAACATATCTAGGCTTAAAAGACTAATGTCACAGCAGGATTTGGAAAAACTTGTCCATGCTTTTATCTTCAGTAGACTCGACTACTGCAATGGTGTCTTCACAGGTCTCACTAAAAAATCTATTAGGAAGCTGCACCTGATTCAGAACGCCGCTGCTCTAGTACTCACTAACACTAAGAAAGTGGATCACATCACTCCAGTTCTGAAGTCTTTACACTGGCTTCCTGTGTGTCAAAGAATATATTTCAAAATACTGCTGCTGGTTTATAAAGCACTGAATGGTTTAGGCCCAAATTACATTTCTGACCTCCTGCTAAACTATGAACCATCCAGATCTCTCAGGTCTTCAGGGACTGGTCAGCTTTCTGTCCCCAGAGTCAGAACTAAACATGGTAAAGCAGCGTTCAGTTATTATGCTCCAAACATCTGGAACAAACTCCCAGAAACCTGCAGGTCCGCTGCAACTCTGACTACTTTTAAATCCAGCAAGAAGACTTTTCTTTTTGTCGCTGCTTTTAATTGAACTATTCATATCTTAGACTGCACTGTAACTTTTATCCATGTATTTTTTCTTTTAATGTTTTAAATTTAAACTTAATTAATTTCTCCATGACATTTATGAGAGGGACTGCTCGAAAGTAGGATATTTGGGATATCCATCGTAGCCAGGGTTTACGATCAGTTTTTGGGTGATTTGTACTGAGGAACAAGTATCACAGCACCGACGGGTGAAAAATAGTGTTTTGGTAACACGGGGTGTTCAGGTAATACTTTGTTATGGAACGCAAAGCAGAGTAGGGGCTAGTACACCCTCCTGAGGGTCCGATTGTGGATGTCATGCGAGCATAACATGGTGAAAACAATCAGTCTAAATTAACAATCGGGACGGAAATGTTCGGAATTCCAAAGGGAGGTTCTGTGAATAAATAAAAAATCAAGAACCGAAATAATTGAACTATTCATATCTTAGACTGCACTGTAACTTTTATCTTTTAATGTTTATTTTATTAGCTTTTATTATCTTTTACTGTTTTTAAATGCCTTTATCTGAATGTCTTTCATTTTTGTAAAGCACCTTGAATTGCCTGGTGCTGAAAGGTGCTATATAAATAAACTTGCCTTGCCTTGCCTTGGAAAGACACAAGGTCAGAGCCTAAATGCAAACATATTTATATATTTTTGCACATTTTACACAGACAGAAATGTTTTAATGTATGTCTGCTTATATTTTTATTTTCTTATGCTAGTATTTTTCTTATTTATTTGTTTGTGTAGTTTCTTAATATTTAGGTGCGGAGAGCTGAGCGTAAGAATTTCATTGCACAGTGCAACTGCCCGTTAAACTGTACATATGACAATTAAATATCTTGAATCTTGAATCTGAGCTGTGTTTCCATGTTTGCTTTCATGCCTCCTCAATGTTGTTTTTGTTCAAGTCCGTCTTTTTTCATGGTTTGGGAAACTGCATTATACAAAAAGCTGCAGATTGATTATGTTTTTTAAAGTATACTTGCATTTGAGAGAAAACCTTGAGTGCATCTGTTCCTCACTCAATACGTCACTAGCTCAGAGACAACTCATAATCAATTAGTCACAACAGCTGTTTCTGTTCAGTGTTCCCATGGCAACAATATCAGTAAAAAGCAAAACATCTTCAGAAATGATGATCCAAACCATTGTGATGCTCCTAGAACAGTATATATAACAATATACAGGGTTCTTACACCTTTTCAAAAGTCAAATTCAAGCACTTTTCAAGCATTTTCAAGGTGCATTTTCCAGCTTTTCAAGCATCTTACAGCTGTTGTAAATTACATATTTATATACACATACTCAAATGATTATTTCCCTACCTCACATTAAATCAGATGTGTGTTTCGTGATAGCATTCTACACGAGGATGAAAAATTAAAGAAAAGAAAACTAAGTTTAATATTTCAAAATTAGTGACCTGTACATAGACTAGGCCTCCCATATAACCTGGCGAGCCAATATACAACAATCAGCCAAATAACTTTTCAATACATTATTGATTAATTGTTGGTAGTGAACGCAAGTCAGAGGTACATGGTGTACTTCTACTCCTCTACAGTTCAGGGGTACATGGTGTACTTCTACTCCACTACAGTTCAGAGGTACATGGTGTACTTTCCTCCACTACATGTAATGTATTTAATCCCTTTAGTTACTTCACAGATGAATGATGTGAAATCTAATCAAGTGTTGAATCAGACTTTAGTTCCACCCGGAGTAAATCCACCAGCTACCCTGCAGTCTACAAAGTCATTCAGACTAGCTGCACCTTCACCAGCTCTGAGAACACTTTCATGATCAACCATTATAAAACATATCATATATATTATTCTGAGATGGACCAATCTGAACAACGACTACTTTTACTGTCTTTCACTATATTTAGATGAGAATACTTTTCTATTTTCACTTGAGGAACATTTTGAATGCAGGACTTTTACTGAGATGGGCCGGAGAATCGGAGCAGCGGGAGCGGTATTACAGTCGCTTTACCGCACCGTTGTGACGAAAAGGGAGCTGAGCCGGAAGGCAAAGCTCTCTGTCTACCGGGCTCATTTTCGTTCCTACCCTCACCTATGGTCATGAAGGATGGGTCATGACCGAAAGAACGAGATCGCGGATACAAGCGGCCGAGATGGGTTTCCTCCGCCGGGTGGCTGGTGTCTCCCTTAGGGATAAGGTGAGAAGTTCGGTCATCAGGGAGGGACTCGGAGTTGAGCCGCTCCTCCTTCGCGTCGAAAGAAGCCAGTTGAGGTGGTTCGGGCACCTAGTTAGGATGCCACCTGGGCGCCTCCCTAGGGAGGTGTTCCAGGCACGTCCAGCTGGGAAGAGACCAAGGGGTAGACCTAGGACCAGGTGGAGGGATTATATCTCTTCGCTGGCCTGGGAGCGCCTTGGGATCCCCCAGTCAGAGCTGGTTGATGTCGCCAGGGAAAAGAAAGTTTGGGGCTCTCTGCTGGAACTGCTACCCCCCCGACCCGACCACGGATAAGCGGGAGAAGATGGATGGATGGATGGACTTTTACTGTAACAGAGTATTCCTACACTCTGGTACTTCTACTTTTACTAAGTACAAGATCTGAGTACTTCTACTTTTACTAAGTACAAGATCTGAGTACTTCTACTTTTACTCAAGTACAAAATCTGAGTACTTCTACTTTTACACAAGTACAAGATCTGAGTACTTCTACTTTTACTCAAGTACAAGACCTGAGTACTTCTACTTTTACTCAAGTACAAGACCTGAGTACTTCTACTTTTACTCAAGTACACGATCTGAGTACTTCTACTTTTACTCAAGTACAAGATCTGAGTACTTCTACTTTTACTAAGTACAAGACCTGAGTACTTATAATTTCACTACAAGATCTGAGTACTTCTACTTTTACTCAAACAATATCTGAGTACTTCTACTTTTACTCAAGTACAATATCTGAGTACTTCTACTTTTACTCAAGTACAACATCTGAGTACTTATCCACCTCTGGTAGCGTATTAGCCTGAATTGTAGCTACAAAATCACGCAGAGCTGCATACAAATAGACTCACAATGGTAACAAGTGGAAAATAATATGTACAAATGTGTACAATGACTTGTAGGTAATGTTGACTACTCAAGACACCTGACTTATACATCTCCAAAGGAAGACTGTGTTCATTCTACAATTACATGGGATTAAAGCAAAATGTAGTTTTAATTGTATAATACTTCCATTTTATATAAAAGACAGTTTGTTTTCATGTTTTCAAATAAACAAAGTCTTGGCTTTCAGAATATTAAACTTGTTTCGGCAAATTCAGATGATAAATACAACTTTGAAGCTTCGGCATAATTACAAGCGGAGAACGGACTAATGTAACGTCACAGCAAGCATAACAACAGCCGGTGTTTCTTGTGAGTGTTTCCCCGGTACACAAACGCAAACATACACAAACACACTCGCGAGCTTCCCCCAGACCAGTAATACAAACGAAGATGTGTCTTCGGGTCAATGTGACTGATTTCGATAGAGCAAGTCACATTTGGTTTAGGCACGAAACATACAGTAGAAAAACATTGCTTTTAAAATCGCTCTGTGTCGAATAGATTATATTAGGTCACTACAGTAAAACACGAAATGCCGTGAGAATTACTGGGTTGAATTATAACAGTGCATGCTTCATCCTCTGAACACCACAGGATGGCGTCTGTAACGCACATAACGTAGGTACGCTCCTCTGAAATGATTGTCCCCTGCAATTATTATTATCCCTCATGGAGTTCGCTATTCAGCTCGCTAACGTTAGCTTAAACAAACGTAACATGCAACGTTAGCCTAATCTAAAATGCTCTACTCCGGCGTACCTTTCATGTGGCTCGTCAGCGCAGACTCTCGCATCGTTATTTGTTGCAAACTTTGCAGGAGGCTACTCGTGGGCTTGACCCTCGTCTTAGCCATGGCTTGTATTTGTCTTCTGCTAGCCAACGCTCGTTGAAACTGCAACCTCCTGGCACACTGTCACCTATCTCTCATCAGAATGCCCAGGTCACACGTAACACAAACACTTGCAGGTTGCGCGCATAGCGCGGGAAGGTGCAGGAGCTGTTTTATGTAGAAGAGAAGCAATTCTTTTCTTTTAATCTAAAAAGCGAACTATTCAGTCAGACAGCAATTTTTTGTAAAAGTAAAGCATTTACATTTTCAAGCACTTTATCTCAATTTCAAGCACCATTCCCAAAATGTAAGCACTTTCCCAACCTTGAAAACACCACGTCAAATTTCAAGCATTTTCAAGGATTTCAAGCACCCATACGAACCCTGAATATAGTATATACACCATGGTTTACAATGTATACATGCTTCCAACAGTACTTAGGATGTGTATTGCCAAGTGTGGAAACCTCTACAAAGTGAAATGTAGTCTAGAACATGTCAGAGAAAGCTGTCAAACAGACGGTCTGTGGCGCAGTGATGCAGCAGGAACACAACTTGTCTTCCTACAGTATTGTGCAGACTCACGTTGGCAGCTGAGTCCTCTGAGGGTCTGCCCCCCCCCTCGTCCTGTAGGTCTGGCGCTGTGGGGACGGAGACGGGCAGCAGAGGGGATCGCGCCTTACCCGCCTGACCCAGAGACGCTGTCTTCACCTGGGGCTTCGGAAGGCTTGAACCTGGGGGAGAAAGACAGAGGGTTCCTGACATAATGAGACAGTTTGAACAGAAAATAAACATCAGAGACATCAGGGACATCAAGGACATCAGAGACATCAGGGACATCAAGGACATAAGGAACATCAGGGACACCTGGCTCCAGTTAAAGTGTGAGGGAAGGTCTGCTTTATAGTCTAGTTGCCAGATCATAGAGTCCTATTGTGGACCCAGAAATGAGTACCCCAAAGTTGTATGTTAGAAATGTATAGTACGGAACACCAAAACAAAACTGGATTGAAATGAACTGCAAATCGAAAGATAAGCATTGAGATCCTGCTTCTCAATGAGTAGTGATCGCTCTAATGTTCACATGCAACAAAGTCCACCATTGATGGACTCCATCCCTCCATCCATCTATCCCTCTATCCATCCATCCATCCCACCATCCACCCATCCCTCCCACCATCCATCCATCCATCCCTCCCACCATCCATCCCTGTATCCCACCATCCATCCCTCCCTCCCTCCATCCATCCCTCCCACCATCCATCCCTCCATCCATCCCACCATCCATCCATCCCTCCATCCTACCATCCATCCCTCCATCCCACCATCCATCCATCCCACCATCCATCCATCCCTCCATATATCCATCCCTCCCACCGTCCCTCCATCCATCCCTCCATCCATCTTACCATCCCTCCCTCCATCCATCCTACCATCCCTCCCACCATCCATCCCACCCACCATCCCTCCATCCATCCCTCCCACCATCCATCCCTCCCACCATCCTTTTACTATAGTAACAAGTCTGAGTACTTCTTCCAGCTTCCTTTAGCATCCATTCAGCTATTCTATCATCTGTAATGTATTGGATTAAATGTCATTGATTGTCACAATGCTCAGCAGCAAAACAAACAAGTGAATGAAGATGAAAATAAATCAAGAAATACAGTCATCTGTGTATTCCCTATAATACTATTCTGGAAGTCAAATGTAAGGAGGCTTTTTAACAAAGTGAGAGAGAAAGAGACAATGAGACAACATGGATGAAAGTAAAATAGGAGACAAAAGAGGAATGCCGAACCCTCCCCCCCTCCGATTCCCTGACCAGCCTTGTAATGTCTGAACGCGTCCTCAGGCATCTGCTACCCATAATCCCCTCCCTCTTTTCCTGCGCTGCACTCCTTCACTTCCTGATCAATAGACATGCTTCCCCCTGAAACAGAGCACCGGAACAGCCTCCATAGACCCCTACTCACCAGAGGACAGGAAGCAACATCAACAGCCTTCACCCCCCCAGTGAGACCTTCCACACTGTGAGGGGAAGACGGCTTCTCCAAGATAAAACTAACCTTTGTCAACAAAAGTCCTCTGAATGTAACAACAGAAAGAGTCTCTGCTCTGCCATCTCTTGGTTTAGGTTTGGTGAAGCTTTGGAGGAAGAACGGCATAGTTCAATGAGAGAAACATGTTTATTTAAGTAAAAGTGGCCATACCGCAATGTAAAAATACTCAGTTACAAGCAAATGTATTTCATTCAAATTGTACTTAAGTAAAAGTAAAGAATGATTAGCATTAACAAATATTTTAACGAGCCTATGACAGCCTCCCAACAACTGTTGTGCAATGAAATATTGCACAACAGTTGTTGGGATGCTGTCACAGCCCAATGAAATATTAGGCTACTAGTAATCTCGAACCGTCAGTTTAAAAAAGAAGGTGCGATACCGTTCCGATAAATATCAATAATTTCGAACAACACGGGGAAATTCCTTCGACTCATTTTGAAGTTTTGGGGGAAGCCGGAAGTGACGTCAATGCGGGAACGCTTCACTGTGCGGCGAGAGAACCAAACACGGACAAAGTGTGTTGTCATGCGTAGAAATGGTGAATTACTGAGTTTAGGCACGTTAATAACGTTTTAATGAAGTTGACTACAGTATATTCATATTTGTTAGTGCTTTCATGTCAATTCGGCGACATAAACATAAATGATCGTGGTGAAGATGATGATTACATTAGGATTAAAAATCGGTAGTGAGAGCTGCTGAATTTCCTCCCGTCGGATGTGATATAAAAACAAATCGATTATTTTTGTAGTTGTAAACTCAAGTGGATGAAACTACATTTATTAGTGCTTTCATGTCAATTCGGCGAACATATGATACATTAAATGATCGTGAGAATGATGATTAAAAATCGTTTGTTTGTGCCGGTCTGCATTTCCTGATGAGAAAACAAACCGATGCTTTTTGTAGTTGTAGTACACCACCAACATGGATTAAACGTGTGGTTTTTTTACCACAATGTTGGGGAAATTAATGGATAAAATGCACGGATTATTATCATTATTATTCCCACTCCGATCGGGACACGAGGTCCACCGTTTCCCCGCAGCGAGGCTCCCCCCGTTGACAGTTTACGTGGGCTGGGTGCAGTGGCGGACTGGCCATCGGGACGAATCCCGATGGGCCGGTACCGAAGTGGGCCGGTCGGATAAGTCACTAGCACATGCCCCATAGGCGGCGCGTGAGGCTCAGGTTTGGGAAGGCTAAATAACTTCTTTTACCTGACGCTGCCCGCCTCCGGCGTCTATAGAAAAGAGATCAACTCAGTGTGCGGAGTTTAAATCTCTCAAGTCATATTACAGGATAAAGGAAATACAGTTTAAACTGCCGTATGCAGAGAAGACGCCGACGTGTCGCACTTATCATTCATATCACATCATCAATCAGATCATCGATCATATAATATCATAATATATCATATATTTCTTATCTGAGTCAGCTTCTCCAGCGTCATCTGGCCGTGCAACACTCACAGTGTCACAGACTGTGTGCAGAAGTATTATTTTAAGCAACACATTATGTTGACGAAACACTCGAGTCAAATGTAATTAAAGTCAGATCCACTCGTGTCTTAGATGGGGCAGTGATATCATAAAACTATACGCTTTCAAACACTCAGTAGTTATTTTTTAACCAGTTGTTCTGTATTCACCTTGCAGGTGCAACTCTGTGGCTTGTATCCTGGATTATATGTTTAAATCATGGATGTTTAAAGCTCATATTTGTCTAATATTAGTTTACTTTTCATTAATGAAGTATGACGCTGCGCTGTCAGTACGCTTGTCCCTGTTTGTGATTGGTCAAATGTAGCTAACCCCGCCCTTTTCACGTGAACGCGCTCTCAGCTGGAGAGAGAAAACCTGGCTTGATTTACCGAGTTGATAACCAGCGTCGTAGGACCGCTTAGCGAGATCTCGTTTGTTAGTTTGTTGTTGTTAGTTTGTTTGTTACTCAAACATATCCAGGGTCTGTTGAACTGGCTTCGTAGTACAGGGCACAGGTGACTAGCAGCGCTAAAGTCAAAGACACAGACATTATACATTATATTTGTATTTTACCAGGATGCAGTGACACAAATATTTGGGAAGGCTTAGCCTTCCCTAGCCTACAGCACCCGCCGCCCCTGACATCCCCCACTCCCCCCGTTGACAATTTACTAGCGGTACCGAAGTGGGCCGGTCGAGAGTCCCGGGATGATTTTTAGTCCCATTCCACCACTGGCTACATGACCGTATGATCGCCCATATTGACGCACCTCATTCCTAAACTTCTAACAGATACAACATAAACGGATCCTTCAGCCTCATATGAGCTCTCAGACACGTTCAACATTAACCTGTCATCGCTGTCTGAGCTTGCTGCTGTGTGCGCCGTCGTGCGTTTACATCTGACTGTATATATATAAAGGTTTACATGCAGATGCTGGGATCCTGGACGGTGCAGCTGGAGCGCTGTGCCCGCAATGACGTCACCCATCATTTGGCGGGACTTGAAGAATCCCCGAGAAGATCCAGAAAATGGTCAACATTGAAGGGCAGATTAATGGTTATCAAAGTACAAATATCCAAAATCAGTTCAGTAACGGTTTTCAAGGGGACAATATTTACTCAAATTGATGGGTTTGGATGATGGGGGAAACTCGTGTCACAGGCTCTTTAAGTTCTAACTACATTTCTTTGTTTTGCTTAACTTGTTTAGCCCTGAGCCTGTTTTTCAGGTCTCAGGCTAAAAAATGACATTCCCAGAACAAATGACCATATCTTCCCTTCTAAAAGGGTTAAATTAATAATCTTTTTTCTCAAAGTAATGATAAACCTGTGAGTTGGATGTAGACAAGTCAGAATCAATATAGATGTTTTTTATTTTAAAGAAAATTCAGATTGAACATAGTAAAAAACTGTAAATTATATTGTCCGTCCAAAAATTATTTTTTACTTAGTGAAAACTAACCTTGGATAATGGTAAGGTACACTAAAAGCTTTAGGAATCCAAAGTACAACATATAATAAGTACCCTGTATCAAGATTGATGCAAAACAAGTGACATTTGACCTTTTAGAGAGGTTTAGTAAAAAAAAACTCCACCTCTGAGGTGATTTGGGTGGAAATGGGGGTTTTACCGTTTCTCTGGAACCCATTGGTCGATTTTGGTGATTGACATCTCTTTATAACCGTTAGAGCCAATAGAATTGAGGGGGAATTTCCCCACACACACACGGTAAAATAAAAAGGTGGGGGCTTTGCGCATATAGGTTTGCACCAGAGCGAACCTATCTCTAGCTCTGACATCTGGAAACGGAAAAGCAGGTTTATTGCTTATGGATTATCAGAAAACATTTCAAAGGGACACAGACACATTGGATTAACCTATGGATTAACTTCAGCAGCGTTTTTATCGTTTTAATGCCATTGAAGACCACTTTTGACCAGACTACGACACAGGTGAGTCATGTTAGCGTTTTTAGCTACCTAGCGCCACATGTTTTGATGTCTGTTTTTGTTTATAAAGTCGCGAGTTCTTATCATATAGTGATAATGTACCCATCGATTCTGTGTCACCTCACGATGTGAATCGATGTGCAGAAAGGATAAATAATAAGGTTTTATGAGTGAGTTTCGGTGCAGTAATCTGTACTGAACTTGGGTAAATGTACAGATAAAATGTAAATGTAAATGTACTTAGTTAAATTGCATCACTGCATAGTTGACAGTACTTTGGAAAAAGGAAACAAAGCCATCAGACAGAGAGTTGGAAGAGTGAATGGACGGCCATCACAAACAATCCTAGATGCCAAATGTGTGTAAGTATTGTTCTTATTTAATGATTCCATTTAACTTTGAACATTTTTTTTTTCTTTCTAGCAAAAAAGGAAAACCATTGTTGTGGAGATGAGGGAAGATTCATGTCTGCAGCTAAGAGTATCTAAGTTGACGGTAGCATGCACAGATACTCAGTGGGAGTAGTACATATACTGTACTTCAGCAATGTCTTAAGTCATGGGGTTCATCCTCAAAAGGACCAAAGATACTATGCACCTGACACTGACAGAAGTTGGCAGCAGCAGACAAATATAATATGATGTTAATGAGAAATAAATGTTGATATTAGGGCAATTACAAATAACCAGATTTAGAACATTGACTAATTTGCAGAAACATGTTGTATCTGCAGGTCTTCTGCTCATGAAACTCCATCCACAAAGCTGAAGTTTATTTTGTCGTTAATTAAACACATGTTGCAAATTAGCATGTGACCTCATCTCTTGACATCCAGAAACCTTTCTGCTTCTTTCCATTGCCAACAGACACCCCGTCACCTGCAGATCTTTGCATTTAGCCCCACCAGTACTAAGGAGGACTATCTACATCGTGGCCTCACAATGGCTCAACAGGAGTCTGTGCTCCACTCTCACAGTAACACTGACCTTGCGTGTCTCTGAACGCCTGAAACAGAATTCCCTGGCAGCTTCATCTCTGAATAAAGCAGAAGCAGGTGTATGATTGTGAGCTGTGTCACACTGTAAACACAACGAGCCGCAGCAGAGGCAAAGCAAAGGTTACACTTCCACAGTGAGGGGAGCCATGAAAGAGAGCTCCACGCAGCCTGGCTCCCCCTCTGGGGGTTTGTGGGGGTGGGGGTCGGCTCGGATAAGTGGATATATTTACCAGACAAGCAGGAGTGGAGGGTGTTTCTGGGTAGAAGATTTAAAGAGAGAGGAGTTGAGGATGGGGGGGTTGGGTGTTATTGATCCATAGGACGGTTTGAAGTTAATACAGTTTAAGATGAAATGTTTCTTTTTCAACAGACATCGTGTCTCTTGGGGAGAGAGACAACCTCTCAGATTCACACCGGGGAGCGAGTTCAGTCTGTCAGTCTGTCTGTCTGTCTGTCTGTCTGTCTGTCTGTCTGTCTGTCTGTCTGTCTGTCTGTCTGTCTGTCTGTCTGTCTGTCTGTCTGTCTCTCTGTCTGTCTGTCTGTCTGTCTCTCTGTCTGTCTGTCTGTCTGTCTGTCTGCCTGTCTGTCTGTCTGTCTGTATACTCACTGTAAATCTAAATTGTGAATGTTGACCATAAACAAGATAATAACAATAAATCAAGTTTTTGAGTGCTTTAATTAAAGGTGGGGTAGGTAAGTTTGAGAAACCGGCTCGAGATACACTTTTTGTTATATTCCATGGAATGCTCTGAACATCCCGATAGCAATGAATATCTTAAATGCTTTGACAACAAATCCATAAAAATATCTCATCTGTGGAAGCCGTAGTTCTGTAAAAAGCACGACCAATCATCTGAGCCGGCTAAAGTAACTGGATGGCCTACCTGCCTGTCAGCCTTCCATCTGTGCACACACTTATCTCGTGCCCTCATTGGTCATGTGCGCGTTCGTGTGTGTTGGAGGAGGGGCTCTGTGAGGAAGTGGAAGATTTTTTCCGGCTGTGTATTTTCAAATGTCGTTAAACATTACGAGACAGTAGGTAAAACATATTTGTAATATCTATTTTCCTTTTAATATGTCCTTATCCTTAAACCTGTAACCTGAATAATAATTTGGATAGTGAAAGTAGAAATGTTGACTGGTTTGGATTATGCTGTAGTTATGCATATGTATCTTTTAGTAGTAACATATACATTTAATGCCTAACAGTTTAGACTCACCTGTGAAATGTTTGACTTACGGCCCCTACACACGGCGGCGTGCGTTGACTCTTCAACGCTTCTGTCCATTCACTTTGAATGGGGTGACGTCACATTTCGCCGAACTGCATTGTGGGAGCAAAGCGTAGCTTCTCTCGCGGTGCTCGCTACAAAAGTAGAGCAATGTTCTACTTTTGACGCCTCGAAGGAGGCGTCAGCCAATCAAATCCTGCTTATGCAAATCTGCCAGTACAAGCGCTAGCCAATCAAACCGCGTGTATGCTGGGAGAGCCGGACCGCAGCTCATATGCCAAAAAATGGAAGAGAAAATAATCGTAGCGGTAGTGAATCACCCGGTGCTGTGTGATCAGTCTCTGTTCACCTACCGGGATACAAACCGGAGGAGCCAGGCACGGGGGGGGGGGGACCGGTAGGTGTTCGCCTGTTTGGGGAGTTTATATCCAGTGTACTTCGTTTGAATGGACAGCTAGCAGACAGACAGTATTTAGCCAGCATGGAATGTTGCGTAAAATAGCACCATAGACATTAATGTCATAAATGTTCGTCATATAAAGTGTGACATGTAAAACCTTTTATGCAATTGACAGGAGAGATTCATGTGATTGGTTGTTGGTCGCGTTGCTCGCGTATCTGAAATATGTTATGAACATAGTTTAGACTCTCTACCTCTCAGCATCTCTAGTCTCGTCTAGTTTTAATACGTGCCACTGTGTCTTTGTTCACCTTCTGTTGTCTTTTCATGGTAGAAATGTGCTTTCATAACAATGTGAAAGAGCAGCATTGACCTCTGAGATTTGAAGGTGTAACACATGTATTTCCCATTCAGTCCGGTCTGCTAGCTTCCCTCGGCTCACACCTGAAGAGCTTGGGCAGTGTACAGTATGCTGCAGCCTCTATCAAATAAAATAGTCAAGTAATATATTGGAATGACTATAAAACATGTCTTACGTGGTTGTCAAACATATGATATCATATTTTAAAAGGATCTTAAAGCTTGTCATTGTGTGCAGTGTGAGTCCAGATACACACATCCACCAGCTGCAGCTCCACATCTCTTTTCCCACTCAGACCATCCTCTTACAGCTTCCAGCATTAAGCCGCACTTTCAGGTCAACGTAGTTGAGTAACTGGCCCCCACAGCCTCCCGCTGTAATAATAATACATTATATTTATAAAGCGCTTTTCCTGGTGCTCAAAGCGCTTAATAATAATAATAATAATAATAATAGTGTGCTATCTAAATGTTTCATCTCTATCTATACTTTTGATTTAACAATGTACATTTCCCCTCCATGGGCCGAATAAAGGAATTCTGATTGTGATCTTTTTGTATTCACTGTATTATAATCTTAGTTTCTGGCTCATGTTTAGATTACAAAGAGGTGTGTCTCTTCTGAAATACGTGTTAACACTATTCAGCATGAACACTGCTTGTTTCCCTTCATCACGTCCTGCTGCTCATTGGCTGTGAGTAAAGAGGTTACATGGATATACTGCCGGTTAGAGAGGGCACATCCGGATCCTTCCACGGACTCAAGGTCTTCTGAGTCAGTCATTGAAGAGATCCGGATCATACTAGTCCTTTGAGTCATAGTGACCAAGAGCGTAGAAACAGGAGCACATAGTCTCCAACTTCAAATCAATTCAAATGTTAGAGCTACGAGTGAGGGCCGTCCACGGTTTGTGTATTTGTAATTTGTCACTTGAGATTTGCATTTCACGAGGATATTAAACTAACCTTACACTAACCTCCGCTACACAAACATGATCCAACAACATGTGTGTCTTAATGCTTGTTTATGGCAGTATTTGGCTTCTTACACTTGACCGGGTGAAGTCTCAAATGGTCTGTGCACAGTATGCATCTACGTTATCACAAACAGCTGACACTCACTGAGTCTGAACACCATGACGAGTCTGAAAGCGCTTGCTGTTCCGCGCTGTGTGGAGTATTCCACTCATCCAGTCCGCTCACCGAGTCTGCTGCTGACTCGCGCACGATGAGTCTGCATCTCTGGATATGCTACGGTTACGGCTCTGAGTCCGCACGAGTCTGAAGGAAGTTCCCTTTATTCAGTCAGTCAGGATTTGCGAGTCTGAGTCTGCTGTTGACTCGTGCATGATGAGTGTGAGACAGCGACCCTTTAGCGGTGGATTTTCAGGGAAAGAACCGACCACGACAGGAGGTATAGTTGCCAACCATGGTGACTTTATTCCAAAAACACCACAAGACAACAGTAGCCAGCATGTAGGTGTTCACCCCTCTCTGTACAGGTTCACCGCTCTCCTCTGACTGAAGACTGGCTCTTTTTATAGAGGTTCTTCAGAGGATTGGGAGAAACCATTCACAGGTACACTTAATAAATACATGTGTCATTATCATTATTATAAAGAAGATCCATAACATCATTCACATAGCATTATTAGTTATTCATAGCCATCTGTTAATTGAACACAAGAACAACATGATAACTGTCCACAATAAATATAAATACATTACCAACTAAAACAGAAACCCCTACGCCTATCTCGCCACTTGGTTCGTCCCGGAACCTTCTTTGGTCAGTGTGTGTTCCCCCCGAGGACCTTTTGGCCAAACACACTGGAGCGGACACAGGACGAAACAGCATGGGTAAGCCATGGACGTAACCTTCACACAGTGTTCACTTCTACAATGAGTGCAACTTAACGTCATGATGTATACACGCTCAAACATATTATTTGCACACAATGACTAATCTCAACCGCTGTCAATCTTACACAATCATAAACACTTTCAGTGTTCTCGTTATAACTCCCCTCTCTTTCAGGTGGAGCCGAGGACCGACCAGCATCTGCCAGACGACATTCCAATTAATACGGTTTAATCATTTAATAAATACTACATCAATAAATAGTATGAATTATATAAAAATTTGAAAATATGCAATGCCAAACTGTACTGTGCAAATCACGCTAATAAAGTGCAAACTGTTCACTAAAGTGCTGAGTGACATTATTACTGTGCAAAAGGAAGTTGTTTCATAAAGTGCAATATTACAAGGCCCCAAAGCCGCCAGTCCATAGTAATGAAGTTACCTTCGTTACAATGAGTCTGTATCTGCTATACCAGAGGTGCCCAGTACGTCGACCGGGGGGGGCAATGCTGGTAGACCGCGAGTCATTCATAAAAAAAAAAAAAATCAAGCTCCGTTAAAATAGACAAAACAGGTTTTGATCCCTCCTCCCTGCCACTTAATTCAGGAGTTTACTTGATTGACATACAAATCGCTTTCCAGTCTGTTAACCCAGAATGCAAAGCGATATAACATCAGTCAAGTGCCGGGAAAACTCAAATTAATGTAAACAAGAGACAAATAACAAAATGAGTGCGGGACCGAGCAAAAAGCTAAAGACATACCACTTCCACCCAGAATGTGATGTCACATTCAAACGTGATTTTCCTTATATGTAAAGCAAGCGTCGCTCTGCCAAAGAAATGTAACATGGAGAGGCATTATCGGAGTGTTCACAAGGCATATGACAGCGACTTCCCTCCGAGTAGCGAGTTGAGAAAGAGAAAGGTGAGAGAACTTAAGTCACAATTAGCTGGACAGCAGTCACTTTTCGTAAAGCCGACATCCACTGCAAAGGCAGCCACTGAAGCATCTCTACGAGTGAGTCACGCTATAATCAAACACAAACAATCCTTTCAAGATGGAGAGATGGTGAAAGAAGCCTTCGTAGAAGCAGCAGACGCCTTGTTTCGGGATTACACAAACAAAACAGAAATAGTAAACGCTATCAAGGCCGTCCAATTATCACGGAGCACAGTCACACATCGCTGTGAAGTCATGGCTGAGGATTTGACCCAGCAACTCAGGAAGGACATAGAAGACTGCGAGTGTTTCTCACTCCAACTAGACGAGTCCACTGACGTGAGCGATACAGCACAATTGTGCGTTTTTATCCGCATGGTGTTCACAGACATGACGGCGAAAGAGGAACTGCTGACAATTCTGCCAATGAAGGAACACACTCGGGGCGAGGACATTTTTCGGACGTTTAAAAACTTTGTTGACAAAACAAAACTCCCCATGTCTAAGTTGAGTTCCATCACAACGGATGGAGAGCCTGCGATGGTGGGCCGGTGTAATGGCTTCATCGCAAAATGCAGAGAGCATTCCCTGACTTTCTGAATGATCACTGCATCATACACCAGCACGCACTTTGTGCTAAAATGCTGAACATGAAAGAGGTAATGGATGTGTCACTTAAAGTGGCCTGTTCTATTCGGGCAAGACCTCTTCAAAGACGGCTGTTTCGTGCATATCTGGAGGATGCCGACTGTGTTCACACTGACCTCTTACTACACACCGACGTAAGATGGCTGAGTAGGGGCAATTTTCTCGAGAGATTTCGAGTGCTTCTACCGGAGATAAAGGCATTTCTCCATGGCACCAAGCTCGCGGAGTACGCACGTCTCGATGACGAGGAGTGGCTGTTAGATTTGGCGTTTTTAACAGACATTACACACATGTTGAATGAGCTGAACTTGGAGCTACAAGGGAAAGACAGAACTGTGGTTGACATGATCAGCTCAGTTAATGCCTTCAAACGAAGACTGCATCTGCTGTGTTCAAAGCTGCAGCGCAAAGATTTGACCAACTTCCAAAACATCGCCTCTGAGCTGGAGAAGCAAGGGAAGGACAGCGCGCTCCTTGACAGTGCGCGCTACACAGAGCAAGTCAATAACATTACATCTGACTTCGAGAAACGCTTCCGAGACTTCGCTTTGCTCGAGCCAATCGCCACATTCATGTGCTATCCATTTAGTGAAGACCATGATATTGATTCGCTGGCCCAAAACATCGGAGCAGTGTTTCATCTGAACCCGTCTGCGCTGGAGGATGAGATGTTGTCGCTGCAGGCCGACATCCAGTTGAAGGCGCGTGCCCATGCCGGACAGTTTTGGAACTTATTCAGGGTTGAAAAGTATCCAAACGTCAGAAAATGTGCCACCTCACTGACCTCACTCTTCGGCTCGACTTATTTATGCGAGTCAGCCTTCTCCCAAATGAAGATAGTGAAGTCGAAATACCGTTCCCAATTAACTGATGAACATTTGGAGGCCTGCCTGAGACTAGCCATCAGCAGTTACTGTCCTGATTATGCAACATTGACGGATTCCATTCAGTGCAAGTCATCAGAATATGGTAGGGACCCACCTAAATATATTGAATTGTGTTTTGCAGCATTATATCAGGATCATGGAGAGAGGTTTCTTACCCTGCTTGTTTTTATGTGTTTCTTAACAGGGAAATGAAGGGACAGTCAGCGCGAGAGAGAGAGAGAGAGAGAGAGAGAGAGAGAGAGAGAGAGAGAGAGAGAGAGAGAGAGAGATATGCCTATATTGGACCTATGTATATATCATTATAACTTTGAAAGACTGTTCATAGGACCCATTTGAGTCTGGTGTCTAAGTTGAGTGTTCTACTCGTTTATTGTATTCCTTGTACTTATATTTGTGTTTTATGTTTAAGATTTCAGGACATGGAGAGTGGTTTCTTAGCCTGCTTGTTATGTGTTTCTTCACAGAGAGAGAGAGAAATAGAGAGAGGTTAACATGCCATTTTAGTTTTATGTATTCATGTATTTGTTTCTGTTCAAGAACCCAAATAGCGTTGTTGTAGTTATCCCATGTATACATAACACGTGTTATTCAGCCCCTTGCCATTTGGGATTTTACTTTTGGTTGGTAGACCTCGGTGAGCTGGTCATTTCAAAAGTAGCCCACCGGCCCAAAAAGTGTGGGCACCCCTGTGCTATACAGTTACGGTTCTGAGTCCGCACAAGTCTTCTATGTTTTGCACAGTGAGTCAGGATTTGCAAATCTGAGTCTGCTTTTGACTCGTGCATGATGAGTCTGGATCTCTGGATCTCTGGATCTGCTACGGTTACGGCTCTGAGTCCCCACCAGTCTGCAGGAGGTTTCACTGATCCAAACGATAACTTCTGGCAGCTATCCTACTTGCTAAAGGCAGATGGACTGGGGTACGCTGTAATGTGATTTTACATGTTATAAGGAGAGTAGCGAGTGGAGCAATTTATAGTTTTAATTTGTACGTCACCAGGTGTAGGACTCAAAGGACTCGGGTTAATGGAGAGGGGAGACTCGTCACTCCCAGCTCATTACTAGGATCCGGGTTAATGATCCGGATGAATCAGGACTCACTAGGGGTGTAACGGTTCACATAATTCACGGTTCGGTATGTACCTCGGTTTGGGGGTCACGGTTCGGTACAACAAGAAAAAGCAAAAAAAAGTCCCAAATTCATAATTCCAGGTTTGTTTTTTATTTATTTTGAACAATAGTGCAAGTTTCAGTTTAAAAATAAGGAACTCTAACATTTTGTATAATTAACTTTATTACACAGTTACAGTAGCGAGTCGTCAGGGCCCTCTGTGAGGGCCTAAAATATTCTAAAACATCATATTTGAAAACATTAAAAAAATGCTGGCATCGGACCGTTCTCTTTTGAACCGTTAGAGCCAATAGAATCGAGAGGGAGTTCC
>NW_027262699.1:0-24605 GCF_902827115.2 Pseudochaenichthys georgianus | reverse complement strand
TATATTTGATCCAGTTGGTAGATAGGCTGTTATTTACACCATAAGGTGCACAGTTGATATAAAGGGACACCTGGTGGTTTAAAGCATGTTATTGAATTTCAATATTTTTAATATTAGATATTAATACGATCCCTATAAAGTATATTCATTACTCGTTATTCTCTACTAATTGTTAATTAAAGACTGTATGTAATGACTATTTTTCACATCCCTTTCAAGATTTCAAGATTTTCTAAGGTTTATTGACATATCATATAGGCCTACACAACTGTGGTGTAGTTCTGCACTGAATGAAAAACTTGGTTGCAGGTTCCTCAATAGTGCATTACAAGACATCTATCAATATGTGTGCATACCTCCAGCAATGTTAACTATGTTGAAGCACTTATTTTAACTGATATTATACATAATGTATTATACTCTTATGAGATGTATGTAGATATTTCATCTCCGGCCCTTGTCCGTATTGAACAATCAATAAATAAAGAACACAGAATTGTTGAATATAAAACACCAGAATTTATGTGATTATACTAAATGATTTTCAAATAACACAACTGCATATTTAACTGTTACACATGCTGATGTAACGCAAATGTTCCACTTGGGATCAATAAAGTATATCTTATCTTAAGCTGATCGATGGCTACTGCCATATTTGCAAAATGTGCCTCTGAACCTTGACAAGTGCATGTTTCAGGCTTATCAATTAATGTAATGTAATGTTATCACAGGGGTCACACACATAAGACCAGCTGTTAAATAAAGCTCTTCTGACCTTAGCTGGCATGTGGGTATATATATTAATACTGCCCATAATGGGCACCATTTATTAATTATATGTTTTAATGTGAGTGTTTCCTGTCCCCTAAACCTCCAGGGATGTACACAGTTTAATACTGGCAACTTCTTATTATGGGAAATACGAAAACGTCTTTAAAACTACAACTCCCAGTTGAGACGTGCCATAGAGAACATGTTGCGAAACAGAATAGCCAGCATGTGTAGTTCTGGGGACTGGGTGGGGAGGGGGGGACGCGGTGGACCCGTTCAAATCCAGTTTTGGACAGTCTGCCGTGGTTCCATCCCATTTCAAGTGCTGTTCGAGAATCGGCTTAACCCTCGGAGCACACTCTCCAATCACAGAGCTTGAGGACTATCACGGGGTTTGTCAAGAGCACATGGTGTAGTCCAAACGATAGCTGGGGATTCTGGGTAGTGTAGTGTCTTCTGCCATCCTTTACTCCTGGGAATGGACGCTCACATTACCTTTAAGGGCAGCCGACATAAACGAATGCCGTGCTTCCATGAGCGTCAAATCCCGATGCAGATGGGAATACATTGCAATCAGTTGAAAGCTATTTGTGTCCCTTTATGACGCTGAAGGAGCCTAGGAGCGTCACAATTGGACGCCACGGACACTGACCAAACGTCGCTATTGGACGCTTAGGGAGTGAGAGTGTGTTGGTAATTAACAAGGATAATCTGGTGTTTTTTAGTCGATGAGTAGTGCAGATATCACTGTAAAATCAATCGTCAGTAAGGGGAATACTTACTTCCGGGTGTACAATTCTACGTTATCCAATGAGAATGAAAGCTCTCATTGCCTTTAAGGGCAGTCGACACAAACGAATGCCGTGCTTCCATGAGCGTCCATAGAAGCATATGGACATCCCGGAAAGCTGAAAATTGACACTAAGGGCCCTCCCCTTGAGTTGAAAATGGACGCTAAGGCCCCCCCCCCCTTGCGAAAAAGCCGGCAGGGGACTTGACATAACGTCAACATAGGCCGACCTGGAGTGAGGATGTGTTGCTTGAACACTATCATCAGAGTAA
Organism: Pseudochaenichthys georgianus; assembly: GCF_902827115.2. Taxonomy (NCBI): domain Eukaryota; kingdom Metazoa; phylum Chordata; class Actinopteri; order Perciformes; family Channichthyidae; genus Pseudochaenichthys; species Pseudochaenichthys georgianus. The sequence goes on along the minus strand of NW_027262699.1, from coordinate 22,769 downwards.
TGTGATCTAATCAATAATTAAAGATTCAGCCTAGAACACGAAAGCACATGGCTACTTAACATGCAGAATGACGTCATTTTGCATGCTAAGTAGCCATGTGCTTTTCTGGGGCTAAATATCAGTAAAACCGATTTAACCGGTAAAAGTTCTTTCAAAATAAGAGTCCAGATCTTATTACTATCAAAATAACAGTGCAAAACGAAAACTTTACCATAGGAAAATATTGGCATACAAATATAATCACTTCTCTAAAAGGTAACTTATTTAAATATAGTTAGACATATTAAAGGTAATTTACAATAATAATAATAATATTAATATTAGTAATAAGCTTTGTATTTGTATAGCACCTAAGAATTGTAGCCAAACTCGCTTCACAGCAGTTCAATAGACAGATTAGTATAACATGACAGGATAAAAGCAATGTAGAGGAGCAGTTTCAACACATATATCCACAAAGGGTTAATACATGAAGACTGTGTGACTCGGACTTGACTTGGACTCTTCTTAGGTGACTCGGACTTGGACTCGGACTCGAACATAGGTAATGTTGACTCGGACTCGACTCGGACACTCCTTGGGTGACTCGGACTTGGACTCGGACTCGACTACGACTCTCCCTTGGTGACTCGGGACTTGGACTCGGACTCGAAGAGTGGTGACTCGAGAGTGACTTGGACTCGTGAATTGGTGACTTGACTACAACACTGCCACATGGCATATAGCAGCAACGACATATAAAGTGCACCCCTATTAAAGTGCATTTAGCGGTGATTATACGTCTGATTGTTTCTCAACCATTCTTTGAGTTGATCTTTAGTGGACCTCACAGTCTCCTCTGGTTTCTGAGTGCAGCGTCCAGTGTATTTTTTGTGGATGAATTCCCCTAAGGGAGGGAGGGGGGGGGGGGGGGGGGGCAGTCCATGTAAACATTTATTTTAAAAAAGCACATACTTTTAAAAGACTTAAAAGTGTCAAAACTCAAGAAATTGTGTTTATCAAGGATGGTACAGTGGAGCGAAACCTTTATCTAAATGTTTGGTGATTAGTTTTGACACCCATTTCTCAGTTATCTTAGATAGCTGAGAAATGATATCTTACTCATAATGTAATGTAACCAGCGGCGGTGGTGCTGCAGTAGCTAATGAGCTGGATGGGGAACTCCAGCTTCATTGCATCCTTTTAAATCACCATATAAGGCTTTGAACGCTGCACTGATGCGGCTCTGGGTCTCCCTGTCTGTCGCAATGATATCTGAGCTGTGGATTAAACTGTAAGTGTTTGCTGCTGGGACGTATTGCAGTATAAAGTGACGATAGTTATTCTTTGTATCCAGACACTGACTTGCCATGAGCTTGATCTGGTTACAGTGTATTATTTGCACGCTTTACATCAAACTGCTGTGTTCAACGTGATGTTCGTGACATCGGCCTACCAGATACGCAATCATGCGTCGTGCTTCTATTTATTGCACTAACAAGCTATTTTTAAACAGGGGTGCATCAACGTGATTTTTACTCTGACAGAGAAGACAATATAAATAGATACAGAGATCGTAGTACTTTCATGTCCTTTTCAGAGATGCCATCGTGTCAATGCGCAATTGCGCAGCCAGGGAACCCTGAGCTGTGAGACCAGAGGCAACAGAGGGGCTTCAAGATCACTGCAGCGCCACACTCCTGCTGAACCCCATTCCCATGAAACAGACTTCCAAATATCCTCTTTGTGATCTGGTGAGCATCCTCTATGAATTCCCTGAGATTGCATCGTGGAGGCTGTTTGGGGTACCGCTTCAATTATTGAAGACATTAGGAGCCTGGGGAGGGTAAGCATGGCTATGTATACACAAATATGTTGTGACTGCAACTCAGGATGACAGTTCGCATCAGGACTGCGGATGTTCTCATGAAAAGTCTGGATATTTTAGAGGAAGCACGATGGACGCGGCGGACATACTTGCTTCCGTTTTGGTTTTGGGGATTATTATCGTATCGTTGCTGTCCAACGTTGTGGTGCTGATCTGCTTTCTTTATGACCCGGAGATCCGCAAACAGGTACCTGGTCTGTTTATTCTCAACCTGACGTTTTGCAACTTGTTGCTAAGCGTGTCCAACATGCCACTAACTCTGATCGGGCTCATCACCACGGGCCATCCCGGAGGCAGCGACTTCTGCCAAATTGTGGGTTTCCTCGACACTTTTCTCACCACTAACTCCATGCTCAGCATGGCAGCTCTCAGCATCGATAGATGGGTGGCGGTGGTATTCCCTTTGAGTTACCACTCAAGAATACGGCACCGGGATGCAGTGTTAGCGTTGGCATACACGTGGATACACTCGCTTTGCTTCTCCACGGTGGCCACCTGTCGCTCCTGGGTTGGGTACCATCACCTTTACGCATCGTGCACTCTCTGCAATGTCAGGACGAGGGCAGCCGGGACGCAGTTCATCATCTTTACCGTGGCTTTGCACTCTCTCACTTTCCTCCTCACGCTGATCGTGCTGTGTGTAACCTACCTGAAAGTGCTGAAAGTTGCACGGTTTCACTGTAAACGCATAGACGTGATCACCATGCAGACGTTGTTGCTGCTTGTGGATATTCACCCCAGGTAAACAATCACTAGAAATCGATTAAGTGTAATACATTTTACCATTACCTTTACTTTTTGTCCTACATGTGAATCCTTTCAGAAGGAAATGTTTTGATACTTTGCCAAAATCAGAACATGCAGACATAATGTGTGCTTAAGAGACACATAGTGACCAACAGCAGAGGATGTTGTTGTAATTTATCTTATTTAACTAGTAAACAGTGCTCAGTGGATTAGTTAATATTGAAAATTAAGCATTTTCTGTCCCTTCTTCATTCAAAATATATCCTTTTTGGGGAAGTTTGTTAGACAAATGATCAGAGAAATGTCACCCCAGATTATTGCACTGCAAATTATTCATTATATTAAATCAAAAGGTTATTTTTATTATTTTTATTTTAATTATTGTACAATTTAACTATAATCAAAGTGTTTGGTTATGTATGTTATTTGCATTCATATACTGTCAATATACTTTTAACTTCTTTAAAACACAGAATATATGCATACAACTTTCTGGGGCATCCCTCTTCAGGCTATACATGAATATACAAAGTGCTCCAGTGATGATGGTTGAACTTCACATTAGCATGTCCCATTAAGGTCAGCAAGACCTTCCGCATTGTTTTGCACTTCAATCATTTGCCATCCATCTTGATTCAGTCAAATAATGAAACTTTGAATTGCTCTTTCACATTTACATAATTGATATCTGCGCAGTGTGAAATTCAGTGTAATCATCAGAGATAACAGGGCACACGTCACTGCTTTCTTCACGTCCATCCCACATGTTTTTCTCCATGGACTGCTTCATTATGTTTGCATGTCTCTGATCATGCCTCCTGGGTAGATAATGGTGCATGTGTGCTTTGGCAGTGTTCGCCAGAAATGCTTGGATGAGCAGAGGCAGAGGAGGCAGAGGGCCATCAAGAAGATCAGTACTTTCATCGGCACATTTGTGGTGTGTTTCACCCCCTACGTCATTACAAGGTGAGCAGAAATGTATCATATTGTAGGGTTAGGGGCTTTATAGGGAGTTTCTTTTAACAAATAGTCTCAAGGGGATTTAACAGTTTAATTCTGCACATTTTGTCATTTATTTATGAATAATTTGAATCTTTTTCAGCTTCAAAACTAACTCTCCCAGGATTTTTTTTTAATTCGATTTGGAAAGAGTGACTGTGGGTTTCACTTACCTTGTTCTTGCTAATGTGCTTGTCTTATCATCTGAAAACAGAAGGTGATAATGATTTTCTATGCTGTCTTGTTATCTTGTAAAATGTTTAACTGCCTCCTTTTCATAATCTCACAGTTTCTTGGTTCTGCACACGTTTCTAATCCTTGTCACTGAGTCTTCAGAACTGGGTAAATACACGGGAGGGAGAGAGGCAGGGAAAGAGGAAGATAGCAAATGAGTCAGAGATGGTATCACTGGCTCTCATTAGTATTAGTCTCAGTATTAGCGGTGGCAACCTGTCAGAAGCTGTTAGAATTGTGCTTTGGAAATAAAAAGGAAACGCATTAGGAACAGTGTGGTGGTGAGACATGTTAGACTTAAGGAGATCACGCTAATTAAGAAGATGGATTAAAGACATAACAAAGCTCCTGTTGCTTTTCACTTTGTCCTTAATTTGATTTAGGACTTAAGATGTGTCAGGCACTGAAATTGGTGTGAAAGTATTTTGACAAGGAAGAAGTCCAGAATCTAACACCACTCAGTTCAGATTTCCCACAGAAGTGTTGACATTTAATTGAAGTGAAATGACTTTTACACAATGACACAGCACTGGGGGAGGGTGACGGTCATTGGCTTTAGCACCACTTGCACTTATCTGAGAAAAGGCTTGCATGGATGGTGTTTGACTTTATTTTTGTCTTTTTGTCTTTATTTGAGGTAGAATTGTAGAGCTCTTCTCCCCGTGGCCTATAAGTCCTCACTGGGGCGTGCTGTCCAAATGTTTGGCCTACAGCAAGGCAGCCAGCGACCCGTTTGTCTACTCTCTGCTGCGTCACCAGTACAGGAAGACCTGCAACCTGCTTGCTAACAAAGTCCTCAAGAGGAGTCCACTCAACTCCTCCTCCCTCAGGATGGAGAACACTCCAGCGCGGTGCCAAAACAACTCCAACACGACCAACAACATCCAACCTACTGCCAACAAACCAGTGTGCCCGTGAAGGTCACAGAGAGACTCTACTGGGCTAAATGGGTCTTTGATGTTAGATGTTACTTTAAGTTTAACTTAGTTCATGAGACAATCAACATAATTGATCTCTTTTGATGGTGTAACATCAGGGCACACTATTACCAAATTATTTGTTAAAGGAAAAGGCCTTCAAAATTACGTATTTTTCTTATTCAAATACAATGAAAAGATAAAAAACCACGACGCAACGTTCCCAGCTGCCTGTGGCAAACCAAGCTAATGTGTTCCTACAGAAGATATCGTTATTTAAAAATAGGTCATAAATAAATATTGGGTATGAAAAACGCAAAACATTTAGCTGTTCACACAGTTAATTTAAAACCGTTCTTTAAAACAGTAGTAAAAGGGACTTTGTAGAAAATGGACATTGACAGAATATTAACACTAAATAAACTACAATGCCCAGCATGCAAGGAACAAGGAAGTAATATATATATAAGGTAATATAGAATACCCTTTAAAGAAGTATAGATGGACCATTTTCTAGGACGTATTTGTAGATTGTAATAAAGTGTAATACTGTCCGCAAAGATTTAACGTTTCTAATGAGATAATTTTGTAGCATACTGGTAAATGTGTTTCAAATACTTTGTGTACCATGTAAAGTAACCCTTTGGTGACTCATTTGGTAATTATGTCTTTAAATACTCGATCCAGATGTTAACAGGAGTGTAGCCCCATCTCCAAATGTCAGGACACAGGAGCTTGTTACTCCTGAATATTTTAGCAGGTCTTAACTATTACCATTCTCTGATGCTTAAAGGTTAGATCAAATCAGTACGGCATTACCACGTGAATAAACCCAAGAGTATTTTCATTACCTCAAGTATATAAGGATATTCACATCATATAAACAATGTTTTACATCCCACCTGAACAGAATGGCTGAATATTTAAATTCAAGTGTAACCTCTGACCTCAATGTTGATTCTCTGGCTGGATAAAGGGAATGGATGCTATAAAATAGATGGTCATTTAGTCGTGTTTTATGCGCCGCACTGATGGTTTAATTGAAATTACTGTCTGTCGTAGCTGTGAGGACTGAGTTCTAAAGTGCCTTTTAAACTATGAGCTCTCTGATTTAATCCAAGCACAACAACACAACAGACCAAACCATAACATCATGTTGTTTTCTTGCTATTCTGTACTGTGGTTGAGAGTGATGATTTAGTGTGTTATGCAGTTTGGTCATATTGTAAGAAAGTTATAGGTAATGTTTATTTTGTAATACTGCCTCATTGTACTGTTATATCGGGCAAAACAGGGTGAATATTATTTGAATGCTGTAGCAACTATTCAGTGATGTGTAATTAACATTCCAGCTCATGCCGTGATTTTGAAAAAATTGGTAAATCAGGATGTTGTGTTTTTATTTTACTGTGACAGTGAAGCCTTTAAAAGGCTTAAAATCTATTTATTTTTGTCAAAACTAAATACATTTGTGATTATATTGCAATAAATGCTGTGCATTTTGACACTTTAAAACCCTACGACTGTCTTTTATACATTTATTAATTGTTGCTATTTGACTTCTAACAATGCATAGAACAGTTCAGCTTATTTTTACTTAAACAATGCTTTCCAAAAGACAATGTACCAAATCTTAACACCTTCATCCGCCCACGCTGATTAAGGCAAGGAAAGGAATAATTCATTTGAAAATCATTTAAGATGTGATCCACCCACCACTGCTGCTGTGGCACCAGAACAAAGACTTTTCACAAAAGCATTGGAGCTTCAAGTTAAAGGCTGTTTTTAATAGTAGAGCTCTTATAGGGAGTGGGATACAAAGAAAATTAGCCAAGAAAAAGTGAGGAAAGTCGGCTTTACCTAAACAAGTTGGGAGCTGGGAAAGTACGAAGAGAATATCGAAATCTGCATCCTCCATCCTCCTCATTTTCTTCATAAACCACATTTCTATCCTCTATCCAACACGACCACTCTGTTTAAACCGCTGTTACCATTCAGCCACTTTGATCAAATCGCCTGAAGGAATACTCATTCTGTCATCAAAAACGTGAGACAATTATGACTTGTCACGCATCAAAGATTTCTCATTATTCACCAAGGAAGGCAAAAGCTGCATTTGTTATATCATCGTATTCAGTAGTGCTCGCCAATCAAGGGCAATCAGTGGACTGTCTTCACAAAGTTTGGAAGGATCCCCAGTCTGGAGGTGTGTGCTCATTTAATCTCCTTGGGAGACTCAGTGAGTGGGTGAGGCTGACACAAGCCTGCCATACACAAAACACCCTGCACAGACCTTGTGATTAAACCACAGCGCGTAGGAAGAACAAGAAAGCAGACGAAAAAGGCAGAGAAGACGAGTGCGATGGCTGACTTAATACAACCCCCATGGCGGAGAAAGTGTGTTTTCTCCCAGACTCGTAACGGCAGTCCCCGCAAAACATCACAGGCTGTCAAATGTCTCAGTTGATATTTGATATGCTAAGTATCTGTTGTGTTTCATGAGCTATATTTGCACAATTATATGAACAAAAACATATGTTCTACTTTACCATTGAATATATTAAATAACATGCAATGCTGCCACAAAGACTCAGTGCAGCCATTGTCTGTATGTCAAATACAGACTTTCTGGACAAAAAGAAAGATACTCGTGTCTCTAAATGATGGAGGAGGAAATAACTGGCCACAGTTCAGATGCAAACCTCAGACAATACACACAAACATGTCCTGGCTGGAACATTAAATAATTAAATGGGCATTTCTGATAAGTATTTTCTAAATATCTGCGTTGAAAGTAAGTGGCTCTCAAATTAACATCCAGATTAACTGGACCCACCCATGCACAGCAACTTTTAATTAGTGGCAGCAACACTGAACTGCATAAGTAATTAATCCTCCATAAGTCACTGAGAAAACCAAACTGATTTATCTTATTTTAATTTCTTAATGCCAGCAAAAGAGCAAACAAGGCGTCTCACTGCACGCACTCTTAGGTTTGCTCATTAATCATATGAATACATAGCAGGTGTTCAAACATCACAAATCACTTGATCACAGCAACCAAAACATGAAGTGATAATGAATACTGCAAATATGTCTTTTAATTTTGTATCATGGTGTCATTTACTTTCAGTCTTTTGTTTTCTTCATCCTTATCCTCTGACAGGCCTGTCTATAACTCTTCCAGGGGGCCGACTGCAGGCATGAAATGCGAATCATGGGAATGTTGGACCCAGATATCACAGTATTCCCGACCCCTCGAGCAACGACGTGATGTACTCACTGGGAAAATTAAAAAAAGAACATCTATTTCTGTTCAGGAATGCTGTATTTGTTTTTGCGAGGGTTGTAAAAATATTGTTTTCTTTGTCACAAACGTATTTTAACCAATGTTTCCATGGTATCACAGCCTACAAGGGAAAATCTCCAACCTCTGATTTAGGATTTGGATTAGGAAAGGACTTTAGATTATTATAGTCATTGATCCAACATGTTTTTAAAAAGCTTTCAAAAGCACAAATATCGAAAAGATAAGAACAAAACCTGATTCACAGGCAAATCCACCATAAGGGTAAGGGTCTGCCCCAAGGCTCCATGTCACAGCAAAAACATGCCTGCATAAAATTACATTGTAATCCGGTTCAAAAGTCGTTAAGCCATTTCATTCCTAACCACAAATGCCAGCCTGCTGCTGACACTAAGGGAGGGATCAGTGGATAACCAAAGAGATTGGGATTCATCCTTTGGGGAAATATCTGCTCCAGATGTATTGGCAATTCACTCAATACTGTAGATCTTAAAGTGCACCTATCATGCTATTTGTAGGCAATAGCATGGGTCTCAGATATATAAAAATATATAAAAAACATGTCTATGAAGTGTTTTGCTCAAAATACCAAACAGATCACCCATTCATTATTTCTGAAACAGTTTGGAGCTCAAAGGCTTTCTCTCTTGCCGGTTATACCACAAGGTGAGTTCCTTTTTATTTCCTGCTTCTTTGCACAAATGCTCTATGCAGTACAGGTTAGCTCTGAGTGTTGGCGATGCTAATGTAAACACCGACCATATTACGTCCAAAACAGTCGGGCATTGTTTCTGATAGAGCCGTGGGTCCACATTTCCGATATTACGTCATATCGGATGCAAATCTGGATCAGCTCCGTTGTAGCGCCGTTTTTAGAGATGTGGGTACGGAGGAAAAGAGAGAGGGTTTTATTTTCTGACGCTGCGTGAGTTCCCCGACACACCGGGGACACATATTTATGTATAAAAGACATCAAAAAGTGCATTTTGCATGATAGGTCCCCTTTCAGATATTTCACCAAAAAACAAAAATTGCATCCTCAAGGTGTCGTAGGAGAAAAGGTCAGGGGATCAATTGAGACAGTACAGGCTTCATCCTCTGGGGGCTGTCTCTATACAATTTCATGGCAGTTCATCATATAGTTGTTAAGGTGTTTGTATCGATCTGTGATATACGTAGCTAAACATCTAAATGATTAATTTGGGTTTTGATGACGTTGGTTAAAAAAATGACCAGAGTCAGAAGATTATACCCAATTTCACTGAATTAATACATTTGCTTTGGAGCAAAGGTTCTCCCAAAAAATATACACCAGTAACACTAAAGCACATTAAACCTGGTTGGGACCATTTCTTTATCCTACAGATTTGTCAGTCAAATTCAGAATCAAGCATATTAACTTGTGGTACACCCATACACTTAAGTGTATGCAATTGATCTGATTCATCCTGATCTCCATTCAAGCAGCAAGCAGCTGGCAGCACTCTGCACACCCTAAGCACCGCACTGTTCCAGATTTAAAGCATTTAAGTCCCTTAAGAGCCTAATCGAATATGGCCTTTACGTGAGTAGATTAGTGCCGAGCCATAAGATCTCTATAAGATCCACTTTCTAGGCAATTGGTTAAGAATGATCAGCAGACTCTAAAAGTAAAATATATGCTTTGAAAGATATAGAGGTTTTGCATATATGGTAGATATAAAAGTCTCCACATTTAGTAACTGTTTTGACAGTACGTTTTGTGTGAGTTTGACACAAGAGACAGATAGTGAGGGATAAAGAAAGACAGAAAGTGTAGGAATGGCTTTCAGTTCAGAGGCTGTGCCTAAAAGTGTAGCTTCACTTCTTATATCAAATCCACAGCAGAGCAATGCTGCTTTGCATCCAACAAGAGCGAAAATCCAGAGGAGGATAATCAGCAACATGTTGTAGGATAAAAAATGCTTTATTATAATTAAATATATAATTTGGTCCTAAATCATACAGTGCTTTAAAAACCAGCAGCAGTAGTTTATAATCAATTATTTGACAGAGTACCTACATAGAAGGTGTAACCATTTCGTCTTAACACCAAGTGAATCAATTGGCATTCTTGCTTCATGAGTGCTTATAGAGAAAACTCAAGAGTACTAATTGGTATCCTGCATGATCACATTTACTAGGCCTAGTGTACTGTAGTAATGTTACGGTTGCTGCTGCCGACAGTAATTTAGAGCATGACGTGTGTGGTGTCACTCTTCACAGTGAGTCATCTCCAACCATCTGTTAACTGATCTGAAGACGCAGTAACTGGAGAAAGTTATAGTGAATTAGTAATTTGGAAGTACAACAGATGGTTCCCAGTGAAACTTTTGATTGGTATCCAATAATTATATATATGAGGAGATATTTTTTGAAAGAATGTTTAATTTATTAAGGCGTTTATGTAGATTAGCTCAAAAGAATTTAGATACAAACTAATGATGAATGCATGAAAAATTGTCTATTTTCTATTTTCATATCATATGCTGAAATAGGTTTAGGAAGAATAATCTCCACAGTTTCTTGTATCTCCGTCAGGCTTTGCGTGGGTGGCAGAATGATAAATATTCTGCTGAAGTAGAATACACAGAGGGATGAATAAATGTATATATTAGAATTTGTTAAGGCAAAACAAAGATTCCCTCTGTAAAAATTCAATCTGTTACTTCCTAGATGTGTTATTTAAAACAAATCTGTCACTGTGATGTAAGCCACAACGTATACATGTTATATGAAGGCTTAGGCAGTAAAACACCTGCATCGGAACACATTGTTCAAACCAACTCATATCAAACTTAGTGCCACAAATGCTGTCTTGTCCTTTCTGACCTTCATTTCTCCAGTTAGCATGCTGCCCATGTTTACCAGCGCTGCCCGGTATATAAGGCACGTATTCACACAGCCGCCTCCGACTTCATTGATGCAGCGCTGCAGCAGACTCTCAGCTTGGCAAAATCAATTTACTTGTCTAAACAGTGTAACAGTGACATTAAATCCCTTTATGTTGCCCAACATCTAAAAGAAACATTTTAAAGCACACAGCTTAATTTGTCAAATCCAATATGTGGAGTAATTAGTACTACCTTGATACCATTACTATACTTCCATACACAGCCACTTTCCCCAACATCAAATGAACACAGTGTTGTACCTTTGCCTTGTGACATTTAGCTATAATACCCTTTGATAGACCTCAGGCTTTAAGCTGATGCTATGAGACACATCTGACAGGTGATTCCACCTTTTTCATTACTCTGCTGTCAGCTGCAGAGAAGGCTGGGTGTGATCAAAAATTGGCAAAAGACCCACTCTGACATGAGGTACCATTAGAACACCCATCAGACAATAATTGAGACCAAAGAGGGGCACGTCTAAACTGACATTGGGAGGATAAATCCTTTTTTAAGGTGTGTTAGAGCTCAGACGGTTAAAGGTAAAGCAGAGGAGAAGACACCACTCAGGTTGTTATGTTATAACAAATGATATTCGCCACTTCATGCGATAGTAGGAGAAAAAAATATCAACAGAATATATTCTGAATGGCAAATGTCATGTGAGGGGAGAGTGACGTTCAAATCCAGCAAGATGTGATTTTAGCTCAGTGACCATATATGTCTCTTTCCAGCCTCGCTCCACTCAGTCAATACCTTCAACCACAGACGAAATCTGAAAGAGAAATGTTAGGAGGAGCCATTATAAGAAACGGAGAGAATTCAATGGGAAGGGATTGAAAATCTATCAGGAAGACGGAGAACCAAACTGATTCATGCAATTATTGTTACAGCCAGCTAAGAGCCCACGTGGCTTGGGGAAATCCATTAAGTCATTTCGTCAGACCTCAGCAGTGAAAAGATCCGGAGACATTGCATCTACTTTCTGGTTACACTTGAACAAGCCCCTCTCACAGAGGTCAACCGAACAAGCAGGGTCAAGTCCTGTGACAAGGAGAATGATGTCTCGCCAAACATAACCAATGGAGACCTGGGACTGCAGATGCCTTTCCTGCAATTCAAAAAATACTAAATCAGGGAGGATTTATTAAGAGAAATGGTAAAGGTGTCAGGGTGCAGACCCAGAAGCAGTACAAACAGGGAGGCAGGTGTGGGGATGCAAACAGAAGGTGAGCTTTTATTAAATTAAAAGCTGGTATAACGTAAACAAACGGCAGGGGCAGGCGAGGAGGAACAAAAGGGAAAGTAACAAACAAAATGAGAAGAAACCGGGAACACTCGGGAGACACAGGGAAGACAAGGGAAATCCAGACATGACATCAGAACAAAAAAAAACATGAAAATAAGACAATCAAACAGGAGGGAAAACACAGGAAGGAAGACAAGTCAAGACACATGGAGAAGGGAATTTCAAAAATAAAACAGGAAACTAGACACACACAAAACAAAAATCATGACGAAGGTACCTATATCCTGCATTTTTAAGTGTATATTGTTGTCAAGAAACACTGAAAGGCTAAGGTTGATCTGTAGAAGCAGAGTTTTCATCCCTTGTGCAACCAAGTGTGCTCTGTCGCTTCACAGCAGAGAGATCCAGCGGCCTGGGGCTCTCGTGTTCAACAGGGTCTGCATGAGTTTTCCTCTGAGTGCTGCAGTTTCCTCCCACAGACCAGAGACATGCAGCTCAGGTGAACTGGAAACTGTAGGTGTGATTGCTTTGTCTATGTGTCAGCCTTGTGAGAGTGCCAACTTGTAGGGAGGACACGCTGCCTCTCGCCCATTGTGTGCCAGGAAAGGCTACAGTACAGGTGTGGGCACAGATGATAAAGAGATCCAACCAATTTCAAGTTTGAAAACATCACCCAGTGCTAAAGAAACATTTATTGTGTGACTATCTTTGTTATTTTTCCGTTTTGGTGCATCTTTTTAGCCATCTTCCATTTTGGTCTACGAGGAAAACTCAGATTATCATGTTACTCCAAAGATGAATTTCAACATCATTGGACATGATTTTCCTGTAGCATCCCCATTAGGGAGACATGGCAGCAATCCACCCTACAAATGTTAAGTGGATAATCATAACATTTGGTAAATACTCAATTTGGTGATCCCCTTGATGCTTTGTTTGGCGTCACTAAATCTTAAATTTGTACTTGTCTTGTGTTTATGTCCGAATAGCAACAAAAAACAGCTGGTCTCCTTCCCAACCTTATCTGTTTTCCAAAATGGCAAGGAAGCTCATTTGTGGGAGGATTTTTTTTTTGTTGTGCAAGTTTCTCTTTCTTACAGAAGACATTTTCTCGAGGGAGATTTAAATATGTTTCAGTTATTACTCTGAACGCAAAATATTATCAGACTTGACAACTGTGGCCCAACCCTGAAGAATAATACACAAGTAACCAAGTTGTCATGGTTTCAGGGCCATGTAACCTTTGATGTGTGTGTCTGTGTGTGTGTGTGAAAGAAGAGTTGCACATTTGAAGATTTGGGCTTAAAAGTCAAAGTGAGAAGAAATTAGCCAAAATGCCACTTAAACATATGTTTATATACCTCAAAAGCAGCGAGGCAATTGTATACATTTTAGGTATGATTCAGATCTTCTATCAGGTTAACATTTGAACGGGTTTAAAGGATCCAGGGATCACACATTAACCATGTCCATCCATCATGAAGGGATGTTCATGTTTCGTATGGTTTCCCTTGCTTGAGTATCTTCATTTTCTTATATTTAGCACATTGACTTCGAACAAAGTGTTTCCTGGAACTACTTTGAGGTGTAATAATATTAAGTCCTCCTATTTTCAGTCACTACTTAGCCCTCTAAAGACGGCAGTGTCTTCTATCTATCCTCGAGTGTTAAAGCACAGCAACACTTGCCACATCGACCTTTAATTAAATCTTCCAGAGTCACACACTGCTGTGCTCTCGTGAACGTCACAATATCATCATCACGGCGCAGTAACATGCATATAGCACGTGTGTAATTATTTGCATCACTGCTGTGGAAAAATAATTATTCACCAAAATGATTTAATGCTTCAGTTCAACTATTGCCTTAATCTACAGTGTTTTTTAAAGATAGAAAACACGAGCAAAAGAAAGAAGTGATAAGCATGAGCACTTATGAAACATTAGCACTTAGTCACAAAGAGTTCAAAACAATTCAGCTTTGGCCAGTGAGACTGTTATTGATTATTTACCTGTCTATTGGTAAAGCATAAATACGTGTAGACATACGTGTGGCAATAGTGTCTTTTTACAGATTGTCCTTCATATAGCATATGTACTTGTCTTTGTTACAAAAACAATTCACAAAACTGTTGCCTTTTTTCATTTTAGCAGGATGAAATAAACAGAGCCCTAGCAGCGGGCCTCTCTATTGTGCAATCAAATGAGATAGCCGGATGAGTTTCCTTTCACTGAAATTGAAGTCATAGTAGAGTTCAACCATGAATGATTGCCTCTGCTCGGCCCCAGAAGTACACAGAGATTTGTCTCCATCATTCTTTCACTCTGTCTCCGCGAGCATGAAGCCAGACATGTCGCCTACAGATGCAGCCGACTGTTGTTGCTGCTGCAGGGTCAGCGTGAGGAAACTGCTGTGCACATGATGCACATCTGTAACACAAGGCTCAACAGGGGTTAGATGTTTGCGTTCTACTCTGTATAAAAGATTAAGACGCACACATTCCTAACTATCTGTGTATATTAATAACAAAGAAAGACTGTGGTGATAATCCTGGAGCTGTTTCATATATAGAAACACTCCTGGGACTCTATGACAGCAACAAACATGTTTTTCACCTTTTCATATTCAATGATGTCCTGCATTCAAATTACATTTCCTTGAATGTAATATTTAGATTGGATTAATAGTTTTGCATTTTTAACAATAGTTTTCCCTCTTTTTTTCTGATATCAAACAATAATCAATCAAGGAATAATCTGTATATGTAGCACATCATTTTTTATGTCTACTATATCTCAAAAATCCTGAATATTGAAATGTGGTATATTTTGTGGATTTTTCCTGTCTTATCTAGTGAGGGTGTTGTTGTTAATGCTAGCTGCAGTCTTGTGTTGGCTCAGAATGTCCTGCTATAAACTAAACCTTCTTTCTTTTTCTTTGAGCAGAACATTTACCTGTTCTGTTGGCAGTGTACAGTAAGTGCACATCACCTTTTTGACCTAAACACACACACACACACACACACACACACACACACACACACACACACACACACACACACACACACACACACACACACACACACACACACACACACACACACACACACACACACACACACACACACACACACACACACACACACACACACACACACACACACAGGTTCAAAGAGTTGTTGTGCCCTATTGGATTACAGCCTGCCAGTGATTATGACAAGTGGTGCCCCTTTAATAGCAGCCTTCTGTCAAAACTGTAAAAATGGGTCATGATCATGGTTTAAAAATGACCATATGAATCTCCAAATGTTTGTGACGTTTCAGTTATGAGACTGATTCACAATCAGGTCTGATTGGAGTAGAGTGAGAGCATCCTATAATTGGATTAATAGGGCTGAGTATCCCTTTGAATCTTAATGACAGATGTCTGCAATTTGCTGATCTACGTACAGCTGACAACTAAATTGCAGAAGCTTGGTACGTTAATGTGCTACCTGAAAATACCTTTTTTGTACAATGTGAATTCGGTTGTATATTCTTAAAAAGCTCACACATGTTTACATCATTGTCGGCAAGGGACTTTTTAAACTTTCATTGAAGAACCAACAGTTTGAAAGAGGAAAATGAAGAACTCATAAAAAGTGATGGTGCAAAACCAGCATAGCAACAGCATCATTTGTTCCGACCTTGTCTGTAAAACATATTTTCCAGTAAGTGCAGACTTTTGTGGTTGAAGTGGACATGTCTGCAGATAAGTGGGTTGTTTTTGGCTCATCACTAATGTAGACTTGGACAGAAGTATTTAGTCTTTTTGTATTTCTTTTCAAGTTTGCTCTGTTGAGACCCAAAGCCAAGCAAGATGTTTAAAAACAACAACATGTTGCTCTTACTTTGAACTGCTACCTGTAACAAATATTTTCAGGCGGGAAGATTTTATTTCAGTTAATACATTTAGTTGGCATTATATGATTCTGATAATGTGTTTTATTGTCAGTTCCATGATGTGAAACTGTGAACATGTGTGTGAAAAGGAATAAAGGGTGATCAGTAGACCCTTACTGTTAGGATTTGTCTGTGTTGGTATTTTTCGTGTCCTTTTCTATCTTTGGGTTTCCTATTTTATTTTGTAAAGTGTTCACCCCCGTTTCCTGCCTGTTTGCTTTCTGTCGGTTTCCCTCTCTGATTACCCAATTGTGTTCACCTGGTACCTATGTGTTTTCTCCTCCCTCCTCCCTCCTCACCTGTCTCGTGTTTATGTGATTAGTCCTGGGTGTATTTAAGTTCTGTGTTTTCTGTCTCTCTTTGTCGGGTTGTCTTGTGTATTGGCTTGTCCTCGGTGAGTGTTCTGTTCTGTATTTGTCAGCATAGCCTTGAAATAAAGGAATTATTTTGACTTTAATCTGCATTTGGGTCCTACCTGCTTCCTTCGCTCTACCGTAACATTACAACCCGACCTTAAATATGGGCCCAGCAGATCCTTTTGAGCAGGAATTATTGGATTTTACGTTTTCTTTGGCTACCTGCTCTGATCAATGGATAGGAGCGGTCAGGGTTCAGCAGCGAGATGCTGCTCTGGCAGAAGCAGTCCACCTTACACTGAGGAATCAAAGTTTGGTGAAATTCTTACCTGCCAGGCTTTTGGATTACCTCACAATTTGTTTTCCCGATCCTGACAGACCCAGGTCTCCCAACTCCTGTTTTGATACCACACGCATTGGTGTGGTCCGTCTGGCGTCAGCCCCTGCTTCTCACCCAGTGTTTGCTACTGTCCAGGAGCCATTCGCTGGTACTCGTCTGGCCTTTGGAGGTCCATGGAGCCTCCAAACGGCTCCTAAAGGAAGGGGTCGCAAGGCCAGGTTGGCAGCACGAGCCCAAAGAGCCAGGGTTCCAGAACCAGTTCAGCCCCCAGCAGCCATGGTTACGGACCCAGTTCTGGCCCCAGCAGCCATGGTTCCGTGCCCCAGTACCATCCCACATAGCCATGGTACCGTGCTCCAGTACCACCCCACACAGCCATGGATCCGTGTTCCGGTTCCCTGCCCAGCAGCCATGGTTCCGGCTCCAGTGCCGGTCCCAGCAGCCACGGTCCCTGCTCCGGAACCGGACTTTACAGCCATGTTTCCGGCTCCAGAACCGGACCTTTCAGCCAGGATTCTGGCTTCAATTCCGGCCCCAGTCCCGGTCCCAGCAGCCTTGGTGCCAGACCCAGATGTGGACCCAGCTGCCACAGTCCCATCTCCAGTTCCCCCTCAAGTTCCCTCTCGAGTTCCCTCCTTTAGTCCCTCCTCTGGTCCCTCCTTTAGTCCCTCCTCGAGTCCCCTCTCTAGTTCGCCTCTCGAGTCCCCTCTCAAGTTCCCTTCTCTAGTCCCTCCTCTAGTCCCCTCTGGAGTCCCCTCTCCAGTTCCCTCCTCTAGTCCCTCCTCGAGTCCCCTCTCTAGTTCGCCTCTCGAGTCCCCTCTCAAGTTCCCTTCTCTAGTCCCTCCTCTAGTCTCTCCTCTAGTCCCCTCTGGAGTCCCCTCTCCAGTTCCCTCCTCAAGTCCCCTCTCGAGTCTCCTCTCGAGTTTCGTTCTCTAGTTCCTCCTCTGGTCCCTTCTCTAGTCCCCTCTGTAGTCCCATCTCCAGTTCCCTCTCGAGTCCCCTCTCGAGTCACCTCTCAAGTCCCATCTCTAGTCCCGCCTCTAGTCAATTCCCTAGTCCCATCTCTAGTCCCTCCTCTAGTCACTTCTCGAGTCCCCTCTCCAGTCTACTCTCGAGTTCCCTCCTCGAGTCCCTCCTCTAGTCCCTCCTTTAGTCAATCAATCAATCAATCAATGTTTATTTATATAGCCCAATATCACAAATGTTACATTTGTCTCAGTGGTCTTCACAGTGTGTACAGAATATCAGTATGACAATACGACACCCTCTGTCCTTAGACCCTCACATCGTACAAGGAAAAACTTCCAAAGAAAACCCAGTTTAAAGGGAAAAATGGGAGAAACCTCAGGGAGAGCAACAGAGGAGGGATCCCTCTCCCAGGACGGACAGACGTGCAATAGATGCCGTGTGTAAATTGAAAAGATAATACATTTGCAACATAGGTAGTCCAAATGTTTGGAAATGCATGTGTGTATAATAGGAAGATGAATCCATGAGGATATCCATCCAGGACCTATGATCCAGGACCACAGCCACGACTCAAGATCCAGCGCTCGCGATCCAGGACACAGGACCGCAGGATCATCCATGACTCCGGATCCCAGCGTATATAGACACCAAAAAGAAAGACATTTGGGGAAGCTGGGTTAAGCAAAACTAGGGGCTGAATCTAATCAGCCCTAACTATAAGCTTTATCAAAAAGGAAGGTCTTAAGCACACTCTTAAAAACGCATAGGGTGTCTGCCGCCCGAACACAAACTGGAAGTCCCCTCTCTAGGTCCCCTCTCAAGTTCCCTCCTCTAGTCCCTCCTCTAGTCCCCTCTCAAGTTCCCTCCTCTAGTCCCTCTCAAGTTCCCTCCTCTAGTCCCCTCTCAAGTTCCCTCCTCTAGTCCCTCCTCGAGTCCCTCCTCGAGTCCCCTCTCGAGTTTCGTTCTCTAGTTCCTCGTGTGGTCCCTCCTCTAGTCCCCTCTCTAGTCCCTTCCCTAGTCCCTCCTCAGGTCACTTTCCTAGTCCCTTCTCTAGTCCCTCCTCAGGTCACTTTCCTAGTCCCTTCTCTAGTCCCATCTCAAGTCCCTACTGAAGTGCTGTTGGAGGTCCCGCAGACTACTCTTCTGCCGGGGGTCCTGCCAACCCCAGGTCCTGTGCCGTTGGAGGTCCCGCAGACTACTCTTCTGCCGGGGGTCCTGCCAACCCCATGTCCTGTGCCGTTGGAGGTCCCGCAGACTGCTCTCCTGCCGTGGGTCCTGCGAACTCTTAGTCCTGTGCCGTTGGAGGCCCCGCCGACTGCTCTCCTGCCGGGGGTCCTGCCAATCCCGTGTCCTGGTCCTCTTCCGTGGGGGATCCTGCCGAGGCCTGTCCCACCAGCTCCGACACCGGGTCCTGCCCGGCCTCCGGCACTGTCCCGTCAGCGCCTTCCTGCCCGGCCTGCGGAGCTGTCTGGTCTTCGCCCTCGAGCCCGGCCCCCTGAGTGCAGCGGTCTTCGCCCTCGGGCCCGGCCCCCTGACTCTTCCTGCCGCTGCCTTCGCCCCTCCATGGTCCCCACCTTGGACTCTGTCTTGCCCCCGGGCGGTCCGCCCGAGTCCCCCTTTTTGGACTCCGCCTTACCCCCGGGCCGTCTGCCCGAGACCCCTTCCTGGTCCTCTGCCTTGCCCCCGGGCCGTCCTCCCGAATCCCCCTTTTTGGACTCTGCCTTACCCCCGGGCCGTCCGCCCGAGACCCCTTCCTGGTCCTCTGCCTTGCCCCTGGGCGGTCAGTTCAGTCCCGTCCTCCTGACCCCCTCCTCCCACCCTGGTGGCTTAGTGATGCTCACCCCCGTTTCCTGCCTGTTTGCTTTCTGTCGGTTTCCCTCCCTGATTACCCAATTGTGTTCACCTGGTACCTATGTGTTTTCTCCTCCCTCCTCACCTGTCTCGTGTTTGTGATTAGTCCTGGGTGTATTTAAGTTCTGTGTTTTCTGTCTCTCTTTGTCGGGTTGTCTTGTGTATTGGCTTGTCCTCGGTGAGTGTTCTGTTCTGTATTTGTCAGCATAGCCTTGAAATAAAGGAATTATTTTGACTTTAATCTGCATTTGGGTCCTACCTGCTTCCTTCGCTCTACCGTAACATTTACATCATTTTCCTGAAATACATCCACACAAATGTGCACCCATGTTTGCACAATAGGATGTCTATCCTCCTTGATAAAATGAAGGAATGTCTAAAGACACTTCAGCGGTTTCTTCCGCCTTTGAAAATCCTGGAGAGGAGTAACATCAATATCTCATGAAGAGGGCAATCAGCCAGGACTGACTAGCTTTCTTTCTCTGCGGCTCCTTATCCGTGAGACCAATCACATTGTAAATGCACATAATTAAAGCGCTAAAGAAAGGTGACTTTCTGGCACAGAGCCCTCCTTAATCTCTTATCTTTGATTTCCTTTCCTCAATAAGTGCATGTTGACTGTGAAGCTGACAATTGAGCGGCACAGACTAAGCAAGGAGGCAGAGGCAGAACGTCCAAAATACAACCCGGTGTGGGCATTTATTACGTCATAAACACGACACAGCATCAATCTGCTGCCCACGTGAACACAGTCACCAGCCACCACCAGGATCTCACACACACTCCCAGCCTCAAAACAGACAAGGCAACAGACCCTAAATACACACACTAATCAGCAATTCGACACAGGTGGGGGGGGACCACACAGGGCACCAGGTGCACACAATCAACAGCCACAGACACGGGGGAAGGGGAACACTTTTAACATGAAACCAGGAAACAGAGACGGACAAACTAGTTACATAAATTACATATATTCCCATGCAATGTTTTTAATGCTATATTACCCGTAACCGAGGCCGAGATCTATGGGCCCAGAGATCACCTCCATTACATTGACAATGACTGAGGGACATTTTTACCTGTAATGGAAATGTCGTTAATAGGAAATCAACCTTTCAAGTGAGGCACAGTAAAGGGTTGAATAATGATAAATCAGTAGGGAAGTGTTTACATGTAAAGATCTGTTTAAGAAAAGACAGATCTGATGGCATTGTACACACTTTAAGTAATTTAGTCATTAAAACAAGCAGTTTATCACATAACACACAATCGTCTGTAAATTGTGTTTGGGATCATAGACGAGAGAAAATTAAGCTAAAATAGTATTTTTTTCTCAGCTCCTATATAGGATGCAAAGGCCTTGGCATTCAGAATAATTATTTCCTCTTCCCAGTCTGCACCCCTTTGTTTGGCATTTGGTATTGTATTCCGCTTCACACCCCTCACTCTATATTATCCACGTACATCTAGACTTACACTATACTGAGACCAGACAAACACACCTCGGATGCAAATGTACTTCTTATTCAATTCCATTATCGCAATAAATCTTGTCAATTTGCCCGCATTTGCATGTCTGTTTTGCTTTTTATGTCATGGCCCTCAGGCGGATTTATGAGAAACATATTAAAAAATTATCTAAGCAAATGACTTTCCGTAGAGTTTCATGAAAGCTCTTTAAAAGCAATGCTTGTATAAGTATGACACATAAGATTTTCCTATTGTATCCTTAAAAAAAGGACTAAATCGTCAGGTTGAGAAATGAGATCATAGATTACGGATACAGTTATTTTGTTATCAATGGAGTCGACAAAATTAAAACATCTTGCATAGATAATGTTTCAGTTAAAAAGCAGGTTCCCACAACCCAACGCTCTCATAATCATTATATATTAAAGCTCTGCCCTTTCATCAGATATTTGATGGTGCATCTTCATGTAAGAAGAGGTTGCATCCATTTTTTTACTTTGTCCATTTGATATTCTGTCTAAATATTGTATATATATATAGACTGATTGTAAATACAGTTATCATAATCGCCTGGAGGAATTTGAATTCCTGATAGTCGGGTAATCAAGTCCCAACTGTCTCTTTTGGTTAGATTATACTGTATTGGTTGTGTGTACTATACATGTTTGTATATCTGATGATGTGTACACTGTCCCTAAACACATTTTACCTTCATAACTGAGAAAACAAAATATGATTTCTAATTCTTAGTGGGTGTTTTGACTTGTATTGTATTTGACAGTTAACAGTGTGAGATATCATGGCAGGAAAAAGTGTGTTTGGATGATGAGTTAGTGAAGTGTTGTGTTATGCTGCCCTCTTGTGATTAATTCTAGAACACGATGTCTACATTATCGGGTTTTTAAAATGCTTTTTTGATGACCCACACTGTGGACAAACCAGCCCTGTGAAATCACTTTAATAATATGTATACCCTTTCATACGACTCTAGATTATTTTTCTTAGATGCAATGACAAACAAAGTAACAAGTAAAGTTTTTCCGAGGATCTTTCTTGTTAAATGTAATCCCATTATCATGATCACATGATATTCAACCTGGTATTTTAAGCCAAAACTGAAGCAACAACTCCAGAATTGAAGATTTGTGAATTTGTGGTGCATTTGGAAAGGATTTTCTACACAACCAAAGCATCAAATTAAAACACAAATTCATCTCACATTATTTAGATATATTTAGATTATTAGATCAAATAAATATCACAACTAAAACCCATACACTAAATCAGACCTTCATTTAACTCCATATACACATGCACTACATATGCACTGTGTATGAGTTCTCCAGTGTACCATATAAAGTCCTGCTTTACCTCTTTTCCGTTTGCTCATTCACAACCATCAACTAATGGTCCATGCTCCTTCAGGTGTTACTCCAGAGGAAGGCTTTATTGTCCAACACACTAGCCAGTTTATGATTAAAGGGTTTGTGAAATTTCCTGAGAATGTCTCTGGTGGCTGGAAGCATAGGACCCAGGTTCCTGTCTGCTGTCCTCCGGGTGTTAGAGATGGGCCGTTCGGTGAGCGCTGCCTCCCCCTGCCCCAGAGG
>NW_027262698.1:0-24597 GCF_902827115.2 Pseudochaenichthys georgianus | reverse complement strand
ATCATTGCTGTCGCTCTGTGGGTGAGTGTCAGTTTCCTTTTCAGGGGTATCTCTGCCCCCTTCCTGCATTGTACCGTCTCCCCTTTCTGTTGGCTGGTTATCCACCGGTCCCTCCCCATCCCCCATGGGAGGATCAGATGACAACTCTGATAGCAGTTCTGCTAAAGGCCTCATGGATTGCTGCATATTGGGGGGGGGGGGATTGTTGCTAACGCTCTGCAGGTGAGTGTCAGGTTCCTTTTCATTTGTGGGGTTAGCTCCGCCCACTTCCTGCACTACACCCTCTCCACTCTCCATTGGCGGGGGATCCACAGTTCCCTCCCCTTGCCCCTCCTCACCTGGTCCTCTTTTTCCAGTAACAGGATTTGGAGGGGGATTCGAAGTGTCTGTCTCCGCCTCTCCAATCAACATTTCACATGTTTCCTCTCGTCTGCCATTTTGTCTATCTACTCTTACAGCTTTAAGCTTGTTGGCAAAAGACTGAGGGCAATCTCTGAAGAGGTGGTTGGATTCTCCACAAAGGTTACACTTCCTGCCATTTGTACACTCCTCAAAGGTATGCCCAATCTGTCTACATTTCCGACAAACCATCTGCTGACATGCTTCCGCTAGGTGCCCATGCTCTCCACACTTGCGGCAGAGTTTGGGCTGTCCCTGATAGTGGATGTATCCCCTGTTGTTCCCCAAAACTATCATTGATGGCAGTTGTTTAAGGCCTTGATAGCCCTGGGGGTCTTGCCATTGTTGAATGGGGACACGCCAGGCACAGTTCCAAATGCCGTCCTCATCTCTCACTTTTGAAGCTATGCCTTTTACTGTGCAGTATCTACCCAGCCAAAAATGGCTGTCTTCTGCAGTTTCTGTCTCATTGAACATCCAGACAATGACTACTTTCAAGGCATTGTCAGTCAGTTTCTCAACATTAAAAGCAAAAAACTGGGCTTTCACACTTTCAAATTGTATCCAAAATTCTCTAAAGGCAATTGATGTACGGAAGCTAACGTCAAAGCCTTTGTTGAAAGGCAGGGTGAGGATGCAGTTTAAGTCATCAGGTGTGAAGTTTAAAGCCTTCTGTATGAGGTTTCTGGAGAAGTCCAGTCTGGACAGCGCCAGCTGCTTCCCATATTTCTCCACAAAGGTGAACCTCACACTATGGTGCCTCTGCATGCCGGCATGGTAGGCCGACATGTTAGAGGCACCGCAAGTAAAAAGGGGTACTCACCCCTCCCTAGTTCAGCTGTTGGCCACAGGCGATGAGGTGTGCGGCCGATGTTCCAGGTTGGTATGTTCCAGGTTGGTTTGTCCAGGGTCCCTTCTTGGTTCAGCCGCTGGGGCCAGAGGACAAGGTGCGCGACCAACGCACCAGCGAGGCCAGTCACGAATCTGCAAGAAATCAAACACAAAACAACAACTCAATGATGCCAAACAAATACAGAACAATGTCCTCCCAGATGTAGACAAAGAACCAGAGCCACAACAGGCAAAAGTTTTCCATCCAAGGGGAGGTGATCGCTGTCTAAGCAAAAAGGCCGAGAAGCGATCACTGATAAGAACAGATACTACACTTGACCGCTGCAAATTCCCCAAATGTGGGAATCTCGACTGCATAATTTGTGGTAGTGGGGGACTGCGTTCGCGCTCTCCCCTCATTATAGTGTTGAAAAAAGGTCAAAGACAACCTGGCTACAGCTTGCATGTGTGGCGGCTTCTTTGCTCCAGGAGAGACTTTCTGGTGCCAATGTCCTCCCAAGAACGTGTCCTTCCTTTGGGCTCGAAATATCTCTGTCCCTTGCATTGAGCCTCTCAGCGTGCCACACTCCAGAGCCAAGCAAGTTCAATATTGTCATATTTAGCGTCTTTGGCATTGAGTCCAAAAAAGATCCGCTGCTGATGTGCTGAAGTTTCTGCCCTCAATTGAAACCATCTGTTTTGGTTTCGAGATGCGTCTTTGTTTGTTTTTCCGCAAGGCAGGAGATGGGTGCACCGTTCCCGGAGGCGCTGCAATAACGGGTCGATGCGTGGAGTGAATGGGGCAAGCCCCTCTTTCAGCTTCCAGTGCTAAAAATCCATTTAATATATAGTCCCCGTATAGGGGACGTATCAGATATTAAACTGATAAGAACAGATACTACACTTGATCTTAGCCAAAAGGCCGAGAAACGATGACCCTTAAAGTTTGCTGCGGGAGATGGACTCGTTGCGCAGTCGCCGCAGGTCTTGGTGCGGCTCTTTTGACCTGGCGTAACAAAGGCGCTGGGTAGCTTGGATCGCCCAGGTGCTAATGACTGCTCTTGTCTTTCACAAACTCAGAATGCTCAGCCAAATGGCCAAGCCTACCAAAAATAGGTTGAACTCGTAGGTGTTCCTCTCCACGGAAGTCTTTAGTAAAAGGCGAAAGACTTATACGCTTTGAAGAGAAACCAGAGTTATTGTGGAGGCCGTCCTCGAGAACAGACACCACCATAGTTGTCCCAGTCCAAGCCCTCGCGGTGGCCCTCACTTGGCTTTTCCACATCCCAGGCCACACCCTTTCCCCCAGCTGCGCTAGCATGGTTCGTGGCTCTCACCTGTGGCTTCTTTGGCATTGAGTCCAAAAAAGATCCGCTGCTGATGTGCTGAAGTTTCTGCCGTCAATTGAAACCATCTGTTTTGGTTTCGAGATGCGTCTTTGTTTGTTTTTCCACAAGGCAGGAGATGGGTGCACCGTTCCCGGAGGCGCTGCAATACCGGGTCGATGCGTGGAGTGAACGGGGCAAGCCCCTCTTTCAGCTCCCAGTGTTAAAAATCCATTTAATATATAGTCCCCGTATAGGGGACGTATCAGATATTAAACTGATAAGAACAGATTTTTTTTTTTTTTTTTTTTATTATAACAAATCTTCAATTTACTTCATTCATATACACAATTTACAAACAAGTAAACAATTGACATTAAATACAACACATATAACACTTTTACTTTTCATACATGCAAATACAGTTAGGTGATCTGGTCTTCACCCCACCAGCCCTAAACCTCCCTTCCATCTTTCCAAAGCGGCGTGTTGTCCCCATTTCAGAATGTCCCTCTCCATTCTCCCCTTCATATCTGCCCTTACTTTTCCTATTATCCCCCTTATGCTGCTGCAGCATTTGTTCTTTGCAATATCCTGCCGAGCCAGCCAAAGATGTCTCTTGAGCAGGCTTACCACTAGCCAAACGGGGAAACTTGCCCAACATTTACCAGGACCCGAGCCCCTTTCAATCCCATCCCATGTCATTTTAAACCCAGGAAAACTCTGTCCTAACCACCCTTCTACTCTTCTCCATGCTCCCTGTGCGAATGTACAGTCCCACATGACATGTCTGATGGTCTCTTCATCCTTACAATCTGGCCTAGGGCACACCGGAGACCTTGCCAATCCATGACGGTACATGATTTCCCGCACTGGCAGGCACCTGAGCAGGCACAGCCAGTTAAGGTCCTTCAGCCTATTGTCCAGTCCCTTCGGCTGGATCCTCCTCCACACTTTGGATGGTATTCCAATAACAGGACCAACATTGATTTTCTCTCTGGCTTCTTGATATAGGGTTCTGTGATTGAGTTTTACCTCTGGCCCGGCAGCCTCCGGGTGAGCCCGAAGCCACTTTGCTGCATGGCGGTAGTGCCATGGCTGCTGTTCCGCCCTGGGCCCCAAATTGCTCCAGGCCATAAGCTCTCTTGCTTGATAAGAAAAGAAAAGGCGGATAAAAAAACCAGAAGGATGTACTACTGGGCCTGATACTTCCCTACATAAGGTTGAAACAAAGATGCAGTCCATCTTCAGAGTTAAATGTGGTACATCTCTCCCCCCTGCTTCGACCCCAGCCAGCATGCGGCCTCTTGCCACATACTCATATCTCCCACCCCATATGAAGCCAAACAAGAGGCGCATGAGAGGCCTCCTCATGCTGACCGGTAACGGATATATGTATGCGAGATATACAAGGGATGGCAATATATCTACCTTCAGCACTAATACCTTCCCTATGAAGGTCAACTGCCTACTCTTCCAGAGTGACACTTTCCTCTCTACGACCTCAAGCCGTCTTGCCCAACTCAGGGTAGCACTTTTAGTAGACTCAAACCTGACCCCCAGAACTTGTATAGGCCCTGGGCAGCAAGCAAGACCCCCTGGCACATCCATCCTTTCCCTCCATTTCCCAAAAAACTTCACAGAGGACTTTGCACAATTAAGCTTGGAACCGGATGCCCTGCCGAAGTCCTCCATGATTTGCAGCGAACGAATAAGGCACTCATCCCTATCCAGCAGCAAAGTGGTGTCATCTGCATACTGGGACAGTTTCACCCGTAAACCTCCACTGCCAGGCACTAGAAACCCTCCGACCCCTGTGTCGGCCCTGATGGCTGCAGCCAAAGGCTCCATATAGAGCACATAGAGCAGTGGTGAGAGAGGGCACCCTTGTCTCACACCTGATTGTAACCGGAAAACATCGCCTAGGTATCCGTTCACTACTACCCTGCTCCCCACGTCCATGTATAATGTGCGCAACCACCTTATAAAGACTTTACCAAACCCTAGCCTCTCCAATATGCTGAACATAAAATTCCACTGCACCCTGTCGAAAGCCTTGGTTTGGTCAAG
Source organism: Pseudochaenichthys georgianus (assembly GCF_902827115.2). Lineage (NCBI taxonomy): Eukaryota > Metazoa > Chordata > Actinopteri > Perciformes > Channichthyidae > Pseudochaenichthys > Pseudochaenichthys georgianus. The sequence goes on along the minus strand of NW_027262698.1, from coordinate 19,972 downwards.
AGCAACCAGCATGAGTGGCAGGTTTCTGTCCTCTGCCCAAGCTATCGCATCCCTTAGGAGCTGCAGGTTCCATCTTGTTGAACGCCCTGGCACTGCACATGTCTGGTCAACATGAACCAAATGGGGCATTGCTTCGCCTAGCCTATCAGTGAGTACTTTTGCCAGAAGTTTATAGTCCACACATAGCATGGTCAAAGGTCGCCAGTTGCCTATTTCAGTGCGATCTCCCTTCTTATACAGGAGGGAGATCACCCCGGTGGCTAAAGACCCGCTCATTTCTCCTGCCTGCAGCACCTCTGTCAGAACCTCCAACAATACTGGCCCTAGTATGCTCCAGAACTTTGCATACAATTCTACAGGTAAGCCATCGATTCCTGGCACCTTACCCTTGTTCATTCTGTTAAGCGCACCCTCCAATTCGCTAACCGTTAGCGGGAGCTCTAAAGCCTGCACTATGTCCCCTGGAACCTGGCGCTCAAGCAGTTCCAGGAAATCATCCCCTCTTCCCACATCTTTCTCCTTGAAACTGTCCCTGAAATGATCTGTGGCAACCCTCACCACCTGGCCCTCTTCGGTCACAACAATACCCTGACTGTCCCTAAACCCTGTCACCACCTGCCTTGATTTTTTTCCCCGTACCGAGCTGAAAAAAGCAGCAGAACATGTTTCTGACTGCTCAATGAACTCTGACCGTGATCTCGCCAGGAAAGCCCGGGCCTTGCCTTCAGCGACATGTCTGAGCCTTGCCTTCAAAGAATCGCATACATCTTGATTTATAGTGGAACCACAGTTCCCCTTTGCGTACTCACGCTCTAGGAGTCGCTGCAGATGAGACACCTCCCTCTTTGACTGTCTTGCCTTCCTTTTGCAATAACCTAAGCAGAAGGTCTTAATTCTGTCCTTGGCTACCTCCCACCACTCTAGTATCCCCTGACACAGCGGTTTGAGGCCCAACACTCCCTTAAAAAACAAAGGGAACTGTTGGTTGAAAAGCTTTTCCTCCAAAACACTGACATTTAGGCGCCAGTAACCAGGCCCAAACGTTTGTGCATCCAAATCTACTCGAAACAGCAGGCCATCGTGGTCAGAAAAGAAAACAGGGATGGTCTTACCTGTGATCAGGTTTAATGACCTGGAAAAAAACAAATAGTCCAAACGTTTTGCCACGCCTCTTGAGTTACGCCACGTTGGGCTGTCTATGTGTGGCTCGACCCCCTTACCCCCATCTACCAACCCACATCTAACCATACCCTAGGGACCAGAGGGTACAATGGTTGGACATTTACTACCGGCCGCGGTATGCCTAGTGTACAGGGTCCATATAACCGACTTAATGCATAGCGGGAAGTCGGTTATATAGACATCAACAGAATAAGTGTTTAACGGTGATTTAAACTAGTTTATGCGGGGAAAAGAGTGCTCAAAATCGGATTCAACAGGCCATCCACACCGACTCCCATTAAAAGTGATTGAAATGTACAGGAATCTGTCTATTTCAATCACATTTGATGACCCGTCCAGGGTGACTTTCTTCCCCAGGAATTAGTGTCTGAAAGCTGGCTAACATTACTTTAAATACAGTGTGCACATGGCTTTATTACCCATGAAATAGTGTGTGAAAGCTGGGTGAGTTTGATGTGAATTTAAGGAAGATATGGCCATTTCATCCACACCTCACGACTCCCATTAAAAGTGATTGAAATGTACAGGAATCTGTCCATTTCAATCACATTTGATGACCCGTCCAGGGTGACTTTCTTCCCCAGGAATTAGTGTCTGAAAGCTGGCTAACATTACTTTAAATACAGTGTGCACATGGCTTTATTACCCATGAAATAGTGTGTGAAAGCTGGGTGACTTTGATGTGAATTTAAGGAAGATATGGCCATTTCATCCACACCTCACGACTCCCATTAAAAGTGATTGAAATGTACAGGAATCTGTCCATTTCAATCACATTTGATGACCCGTCCAGGGTGACTTTCTTCCCCAGGAATTAGTGTCTGAAAGCTGGCTAACATTACTTTAAATACAGTGTGCACATGGCTTTATTACCCATGAAATAGTGTGTGAAAGCTGGGTGACTTTGATGTGAATTTAAGGAAGATATGGCCATTTCATCCACACCTCACGACTCCCATTAAAAGTGATTGAAATGTACAGGAATCTGTCCATTTCAATCACATTTGATGACCCGTCCAGGGTGACTTTCTTCCCCAGGAATTAGTGTCTGAAAGCTGGCTAACATTACTTTAAATACAGTGTGCACATGGCTTTATTACCCATGAAATAGTGTGTGAAAGCTGGGTGAGTTTGATGTGAATTTAAGGAAGATATGGCCATTTCATCCACACCTCACGACTCCCATTAAAAGTGATTGAAATGTACAGGAATCTGTCCATTTCAATCACATTTGATGACCCGTCCAGGGTGACTTTCTTCCCCAGGAATTAGTGTCTGAAAGCTGGCTAACATTACTTTAAATGCATGGTGCACATGGCTCTGTTACCCATGAATTAGTGTGTGAAAGATGGGTAACTTTGCTGTGAATTTAAGGGAGATATGGCCATTTCATCCACACCTCACGACTCCCATTCAAAGTGATTGAAATGTACAGCACTCTGTACATTTCAATCACATTTCACGACCTGTGTAGACTGGCTTTCTTACCCATTAGGTACACCGACAAAGGCACCTCTTCGGGGCCGCTCCAAGACCCCCAAAACACGGACTGAGGAGCTCCAGGATCCCTCCCATGTACCTCCAGAACCTCGAGCACCTTGGGTCCCCGGGCCCCCAAACTTAAGCACTCCCCCACGGACTAAACCAAGATGATCACACCCTCAAGAATCTCGTGCCCCTGGCTACACTTAAAGGGGGTCTACTTTGCGGTGCTTTGCCGTCCGCCCATCGGCACCCATAGTCGGCCTTCTTCACAGCAGCAGCACCCAACCTCCATGGAGGATTTTGCTCGTGCCCCTGGCTACACTTAAAGGGGGTCTACTTTGCGGTGCTTTGCCGTCCGCCCATCGGCACCCATAGTCGGCCTTCTTCACAGCAGCAGCACCCAACCTCCATGGAGGATTTTGCTCGTGCCCCTGGCTACACTTAAAGGGGGTCTACTTTGCGGTGCTTTGCCGTCCGCCCATCGGCACCCATAGTCGGCCTTCTTCACAGCAGCAGCACCCAACCTCCATGGAGGATTTTGCTCGTGCCACTGGCTACACTTAAAGGGGGTCTACTTTGCGGTGCTTTGCCGTCCGCCCATCGGCACCCATAGTCGGCCTTCTTCACAGCAGCAGCACCCAACCTCCATGGAGGATTTTGCTCGTGCTCCTGGCTACACTTAAAGGGGGTCTACTTTGCGGTGCTTTGCCGTCCGCCCATCGGCACCCATAGTCGGCCTTCTTCACAGCAGCAGCACCCAACCTCCATGGAGGATTTTGCTCGTGCCCCTGGCTACACTTAAAGGGGGTCTACTTTGCGGTGCTTTGCCGTCCGCCCATCGGCACCCATAGTCGGCCTTCTTCACAGCAGCAGCACCCAACCTCCATGGAGGATTTTGCTCGTGCCCCTGGCTACACTTAAAGGGGGTCTACTTTGCGGTGCTTTGCCGTCCGCCCATCGGCACCCATAGTCGGCCTTCTTCACAGCAGCAGCACCCAACCTCCATGGAGGATTTTGCTCGTGCCCCTGGCTACACTTAAAGGGGGTCTACTTTGCGGTGCTTTGCCGTCCGCCCATCGGCACCCATAGTCGGCCTTCTTCACAGCACCACCTGCCCTGCTGGAGGTTCACACTTTAACTTTTTTTACCCTCTTCTACCTTACAAATCATCCCACACTTGAGCACTCCTCACTCGGACTAAACACCTACATGCTACCACCAGAACCAGAATATCGTGCCCCTGGGGATCTTAAAGGAAGAAAACCCATAGTGGGATTTAAAAACAGAAGACTTAGTAATTTTAACAAACTTTATTTACAGTAATATTGACAGTAATAAATACATTCAAACAGGATATAACGTATTTACAAGGGGACTGATTACAACAACACACTGCATATTTACAAGTTGATCACTGGCAACAGTGGGTGAAGTTGGGGCAGAGTATGGCACCCTCTCTTCACCCATGTCTGAGGGGTTGTGTTCGGCCAGTGACTGGTCCCTCTTCGGGACATGTCTTGGTAGGGAGTCTTGGTAGGGAGCCGGGCTGTGCTCCTCTCCAGAGTTGTCACTGTCGATGTCAATACCCGCAAAAGTGTCTTCATTTCCCGCTGCTGCTGCTGTCGATGCCGCCGCCGCTGCTTGCAGTGACTCTGTGAAGAGCAACCGAATGTCCGCAGCCTCCTTCAAAGAAGGATTATTCGCGTAAAATTTGTCCGCAGTTGCAGTGTTGTGACACATGAAATCACTCACTCTTTGGCGGTTGCCTTTGTCTTGAAACCTCTTCGCATTATCGGCGTGGACTGTGCGGAGGTCGGTGAAGTTAATGGGACTGCGGAGCCCCACATCAGCCCATGCCAACCTCAGGGAGTAGGCAAGCTTCCTGAACGGGTTCTTCCCCTCTGTGTACAGAAAGTAACGGCTCTGGGTGCAGGTCAGCGTACCCTTAATTTCCAGCCACCTCTTCATCCATCCAAATTCTTCTGCGGTGAGGTACAGCTGCGCCTCCCCGAACGCGTTGGCCGTCTTGTGGTTACTTACCTGTTATGACAGAGATAAAGAGTGTCAATACAATGTCAATCATGCATATAACTGCCAGAATAAATACATTGATTAATAGCACTCACATGAACCAGGTAGCCGAAGGCAGTGCCAGTTGTATCCGCCTTTCGGACCTCGGCGTTGGTCATGTTGGAGTAGACCCCCGGACGGTGGCCATAAATGCAGCTCCAATGAAGAGTCATATACCCATAGAGCAGTGTCCGGGTCGCGGTAGTCGGATTGCTGGCCATCACATCCAGGAGCTGAGGGATGCGAGTGGTGGTCAAAGTCAAGCATGTCATTAGGTCGTTGTGGCTCGGCAGACCTTCCATCTTGTCACGCTTCACTTGCATCTGGTGGATAAGTACTTTTCTCTTCAGGGACTTCAGGATGGCAACTACTTCCCGTTTGATTAAAATCATGTCGGTTTGGCTGAGCCTGCTCCCCTTGCACGGTGTGTCGGCCATGTACTTGAGAAAGTGTGATATATTCTTGATGTAGAAGTCGGAGGTCGTGACCTGAAGGCTTGACTTCATCAGGCTCCGGGACCACCCGCGTATCCTCTTGAGATCCCTCAAAAAGAGCCAGTCAGACAGGCGATTGAAACCGTGTGCCATGAAACTGAGGAACGACTTCACTCTGCTTAGTTTGGAGACTGTGTTTTCCTGGAGCTTCACTGGTGGGTCGATACCTGCATAATGCTCCCGGTATCCTTGCAGATACTCCTCTGTGAAATATAAACAGTACTTTAATGACAACACATGATGTGTTACAGAAACTGCATGTGTCACATAGCCAAAACACTTACCCATGATCCGTGGGAATGTTATGTCCCGCATTATATTTCCCCGGCCCCTGCCCCGGAACCAGGGGGAATTTATGGGAGGGGAGGTTGACGAGGCCTCGGTATGGATGGATGCAGGCTCTGAGGAGCTGGATGAATGGGTGTGAGAGCCAGTGGGGGACTTGCTGCAGGCGGGAATGGGAGACGTGCTGCAGACGGAAATGGGAGACGTGCTGCAGGCAGGAATGGGAGACTTGCTGCAGGAGAGACCTTTCGACTTGGACAGCCTCGTTGGTGTCGACTCTGGTCGGGGTCGTTTCTTCAGAATGACCCGCTCTCGTTCCTCCCCATCGAACGCGGGCATGTCCCCGGCCCGCTGATCCATCCTCTGTCGCTTGTCCTTTATCCTCTGCTGCAACTTGCAGCGCAGGGATTTCACCTCAGCAGCATATATGTCCCGCTGAGCCCTCACTGCGTTAGCCTCCAGCCTCCATTCTTTGCAGTCCGGGTAGTCACATTCATTCACCGGGGACAAGGGTGGAGGTTGTGACAGTATATCGTCGTCTGCCACCGTGTCAACAGCCCAAGCGGTAATCATTTATATGGTGGGGTTTGTCATTCGGAGTTCATAAAGCTCCTTCTTGGCCACTGTCATTTTCATTTGATTTTGAACCACATGTAGTTCCTCCCGGGCCAGCTCAACATGGTCTCTGGCCAAGTGGCGATCCAGCCTTGTGCCGTGGTACTCGCATCCCAGAATGGTACAGGGATGGAGCCTAATGTTGGTCCGTCCGTTGGCCAACAACAGCAGAATTTTTCTTTCATCCAAGTTACGCACACCATGGTTCCTCTGTAGGTGCTTGCTCAGGGCACGGTAGGAGCTATTGCAGATCGGACAACGGACCGCCATCCGACCTGTATTCTTGAGCATTTCGGTACCGGGAAATGTCACCAGAATCGTGGGTAAAAAAGAAGGAAGCGTGAAAAGACTCACGAAAGACGCACTCAGCTTATTTTCAAATCAGTGTTTGTTTTCATTTGCATCATGGTGCGGTGTCCCATTTAGGCACTCGTTAGGCGGGCAGAGATCCCTGTAATCTCCCCTCACGTTCCTCCAGAGTCTGATTCTCCCAAAGGATACCCGACAGTTTCGGGTACGACCCAGAGGGCGCACGGTGGACGGCCAGGGCGAGGCCGCCACACCGCGCTGGAGTCAGGGTCCCGGTGAGGCGCAGGACGGAGCACCCGGCAGTAGCCTCCAGCAGACCCCCGCGCGGTTCCCTCGTCCCTCAGAAGAGGTGGAGAGGCGGAGGGGTGGGTCTTTTCATCTGCTGGCGGGTTGCCGGGATAACAGTATCCTCCGGGGAGGCATTGAACCCCTCTCAACTGCCCCCCCGGAGGAGGCAGGGGAGTCAGGTACCCAGAGGTTGCACGGCCAGGGCGAGGCCGCCACAACCAGAGAACCAGAAAAAAGGGGTGAAATGGGAAAAAAGTACCCCAAAATAGTGTTCCATAAGGCGGGTAGAGTCCCCTGACAACTCCCCATACCTTTCTCCAGGGTGGGAAAAAGTACAAGTCAACTTTTGGAAGAACCAGAGAAAAGGGTGAAAATGGATAAATTGTATCCGCAAATAGTGTTCCAAAAGGCAGGTAGAGTCCCCTGACAACTCCCCATACCTTTCTCCAGGGTGGGAAAAAGTACAAGTCAACTTTTGGAAGAACCAGAGAAAAGGGTGAAAATGGATAAATTGTATCCGAAAATAGTGTTCCAAAAGGCAGGTAGAGTCCCCTGACAACTCCCCATACCTTTCTCCAGGGTGGGAAAAAGTACAAGTCAACTTTTGGAAGAACCAGAGAAAAGGGTGAAAATGGATAAATTGTATCCGAAAATAGTGTTCCAAAAGGCAGGTAGAGTCCCCTGACAACTCCCCATACCTTTCTCCAGGGTGGGAAAAAGTACAAGTCAACTTTTGGAAGAACCAGAGAAAAGGGTGAAAATGGATAAATTGTATCCGAAAATAGTGTTCCAAAAGGCAGGTAGAGTCCCCTGACAACTCCCCCTACCTTTCTCCAGAGTCGGAAAAAGTCTAAGTTAACTTTTTGGAAGAACCATAAAAAGGGGTGAAAATGGATAAAATGTATCCCAAAATAGTGCCTCTTGAGGCGGGTAGAGTCCCCTGACAACTCCCCTTGCATTCCTCCAGACACCAGTTTGAAAACTTAAAGTTTTGTGAGAACCATGATTGGGGGTCCTCCAGGCAACAATTTCATCCGATCCAAAGTGCTCATGAGGCGGATACATTCCTCCATGATTTCCCCATCATGTGAAAATAGCTCGTTTTTTTCTAAGTGCTCTCAAAAACCGGGTTTCCGATTTCGTGCAGATGGTAGCTTGGAAAAGATGAATGCATTTTTTGGACGGAGGAGGGGAGCTCTCGTTTCCCCTCTCCGTTGTAAATTGCAACGGGGGAGTGCAAAAGTCTCCGGGGCTTCGTTCCGAAGCGCCGAAGACTTGACCCCCTCCCCCGTTGGCACTTAGCCGTTTTTCGAGAATTTTTTTTGCTTTCCACGGGTGGAGGCGCATGGCAGGCCGCATATGAGCTTCCAAATTCGGCCTGGAACGTCCGGGAATTATGGGTTAAGCTCCATATACTGACGACTCCCATTAAAAGTGATTGAAATGTACAGGAATCTGTCCATTTCAATCACATTTGACGACGCATGCAGGGTGACCCTGGCTACACTTAAAGGGGGTCTACTTTGCGGTGCTTTACCGTCCGCCCATCGGCACCCATAGTCGGCCTTATTCACAGCAGCAGCACCCAACCTCCATGGAGGATTTTGCTCGTGCCCCTGGCTACACTTAAAGGGGGTCTACTTTGCGGTGCTTTACCGTCCGCCCATCGGCACCCATAGTCGGCCTTATTCACAGCAGCAGCACCCAACCTCCATGGAGGATTTTGCTCGTGCCCCTGGCTACACTTAAAGGGGGTCTACTTTGCGGTGCTTTACCGTCCGCCCATCGGCACCCATAGTCGGCCTTATTCACAGCAGCACCACCCAACCTCCATGGAGGATTTTGCTCGTGCCCCTGGCTACACTTAAAGGGGGTCTACTTTGCGGTGCTTTACCGTCCGCCCATCGGCACCCATAGTCGGCCTTATTCACAGCAGCACCACCCAACCTCCAGTGGAGGATGTTATCATGCCCCTGGCAACACTGGTAAACACTGGTAACATATGTCTAGCCGCTGACAGGAACTTGACATCGGAACTTGACATCGCATTTCCATTGAGCGGACTCCCGTACATGGGAAGGGCAAGTCCCACGGTACCTCCGTTCATAAGGCTGACATTTGCCTTACATGAGTTGTGAAATATACTGGTCGCTGGCATCCCCTCCCCTCCCCAGCTCAACGTTAAAATCCCCCCCTATAATTACCTGTCTATTGGTAACAAGAAAAGGCTCCACTGATGTAAACAGATTAGTCCGCTCTGCTGGCGCCTGTGGTCCATATACCACAATGACCCGCAGCTTCCTTGTTCCCCATACGATGTCTGCCCCTATTGCCCTGCCCTGGTCAATAACAAAAACATCCTCCACCCTTATTTCCTTATAACAAAACAAAATCCCAACCCCCGTAGAGTGAACCCCCCCTACACTCCAAATTGAGTCCCCTTTCGTCCACTCCCTTGAAAACATTCCCACATCCCCCATGTCTCTCAGATGGACCTCTTGCAAAAAAACTATGGCTACATGCAAAGTGCCTACAAAATCAAAAACAGTCCTTCTTTTAACAGTGTTCCTCATTCCTCTCACATTCAAAGTGAGAACATCAAAATAACTTGTCATGAGGATGTAATGTTAAGCCTTAGCAACGTAAAGATTACCCACTCAATGTTCACGATGCATATGGGTCGTCACTGTCCATCTGGTCAGCCCATAACACGGGAAGCATACTTGAAGAGGTGGAGGGACACACCGTGCCTCCTTGTGTGTCATCCCCCAAAGGAGGCGGTTGCAGCAGTGGTTCAGCAGTTAGCTCCCGGACCAGTGGCAACCCTGATGGGAGCAAAGCCCCTACAACCCCTGGGTCCTCCTCCTTCATCCCTTCACCCAAACCATGGCCTTCGTCCACTTTGACCCTCCCCTGGTCACTGTCCTTCACTGGTCCCTCCCTCTTCTGCAGCCCATCTCCTTCACCCACCGCCGCCACCACCTCTTTGGCCTGCAACTTCCTCCTCGTTCCCTCAGTCTTTGACCTTTTGTTGTCTCCGATCTGCGAGCAGTCCCCATTGTCTGCTGAAGCCTCTGTTCCGAAAGCCTCCGCTATTTTACGTGCCCCTGTCTTGACACCCACCTCGGCTGCTACAGTTGAGTCTGTATTCCCCACAGGGCCTTTGTCCACGCTGTCAGCCCCCGAGCCGCCTCCTGGTCCCTGCTCCACTGTCACGGTCCCCCCCGTGCTCTCTGAAAACATAGCCTTCTGGCACTGAATAAGCCCTTCCAGAAGGTCCTCGAACTCCGTTTCCTTCCGGTTTTTGGCCCCGGCTACCTCCGCAAACGTCCTCCTGCGCTCGGGACAGCTTCGGTATAGATGGTCGATCCCACCACAGCCATGGCAGGCCTTTGGCACTGTACAGTCTTTGGCCTCATGTCCTCTTTGGCCACAAAACCGGCAGCTGGCGCCGCTGCACCCTCCATCCACATGGCCTGATTGTCTGCATCGCCTGCAGAAAGCTGGCTGGCGCGGGTAGAATAGGTACCCTCGATCTGCTCCAAGGCTGAAGGAGGCAGGCGGGTGCTTGAGGCCGTCAAAACTCTCTGGATCAGATTTAAGACGCACCTGGAACTGCCTTCGACCTGTCCAGATCCCCATGGTGTCCTTGACATGCCTTGCTGCAGTTAGCACTTCCCCATACAGCCTCAAAAAATCAGCCAGCGCTTTGTCAGTCACAAAGGGATTAAACATGTGGACCGTGATTGTCCTGAAATTTGGTCTGTCCAAATTTAAAACCTTGTAGCAGGCTAGCGGCTTTAGCATAGCAGCAGCAACACAGTCCTTAGATACTTTCGTGTATACTTGCTCGTCCTTTAGGGTGACGTCAAAAGCCTTCTCCTGCTGGTTCCATTGTAGGCAGTAGATGGCATCGACCTTCAGATTTAGCTGCTCCATGATGACTTTCCTGCAGAACCATGTCCTCGACACGACATCTTCCGCCGCAACAACTGCCTGAAAACGCAGTGTGAATCTCAGCCCGACTCTTGGGATCGGCTGACCATCATCGGCCCTCCCGGCCATCGCTCCTTTCTCCTCACGATTCGAAATGTCCTTCCTGGAAAAAATGATAAGAACAGATACTACACTTGATCTTAGCCAAAAGGCCGAGAAGCGATGACCCTTAAAGTTTGCTGCGGGAGACAGACTCATTGCGCAGTCGCTGCAGGTCTTGGTGCGGCTCTTTTGACCTGGTAGTGATGGCAGTTTGACACTGAAGCTTCGAACGGAGCTTCAACCCTGGACTTCCTATTCCATAGAAGCAGTGCTTCGAAGCTTGCTTCAAATCACGTGACATGTGACGTCCGAAGCAGCAACTGCTTCAAGTCACGTGACATGTGACGTCCGAACCAGCAACTGCTTCATTTCCTGAATGAATCAACTCACTGGTTCGCCGTCCAATCAGGTGATTCAATGCACTGCCTCGTCTCGATTCTGACTGGTTGAAACTGTTTGAATTTGAGCGTCACTTAGTAAGTGACACTTTATAACCGCTCAAAAAAATGCACAATTTGGCAATCTGTGGGATTGTCGTCGTAGTTTGCCTTGTTGCTGTGGAGTTGTTAGTATTGCGTTTGGATCATTATGGAGCCAGCCAGGAAGAGAGGTCGTTCTGAGATGTGGGATCACTATTATAGCTATGGTTTATCTCAAATCTATATTAAGTAGCATTAAAGTACAATTATGTATATGATCAATGTAGCCATTAGGCTATGGCTTTATAGACTGAAATTGCATTTTTATTTACAAATGCCTTTCTCTACAGGTCCAGTGCTTGGTGTGTTCAACTGAACTGAAGTATCATGGGAATACTTCCTCCATGATTAGGCACTTCACTGCCAAACATGGAGCTGCTGTGAACCAGGTGAACATACATGGTATGTATTATATTATTATTAACTAGTAACACTAACACAATATGCTATGACTGTATTCCATAACTCAGAAGTCTGCTTCTTTTGAGTGCAATTTCACATAAATCCTTATTTGCTTTTTTGGGTTTTGTTTTTATTCTTTGTCTTTATTTCTTTGTCTTAGTGGACCGGAAGCAAGAGCTGGATGGAGCTCTTGTGAATATGGTGGTGAAAGACTCGCAGCCTTTTTCCATCGTGGATGACTGTGGCTTCAAGGAGCTTGTGGCCTTGCTTGATCCTAGATACACTCTTCCATCCAGACGGGTTCTAAAGGAGATGGTGGTCAAGCGCTATGAGGAGGAGAAGACGAAGGCCAAGGCTGTCATGCAGAGGGTAGAGGCTGTGAGCCTGACTGCTGATATGTGGACCTCCATTAATATGGACGCATATCTAGCCGTGACCTGCCATTATGTGGATGACTCTGCAAAGCTGGCCACAGTGCTTCTGGGAGTGCTGCCTTTCCCTGAAGCTCATACAGCGGTTAACATCACTGCTGCAATGAGGTCTCTCATGGAGGAATGGGGCACTGAAGGCAAAGTGACCTCAATTGTGACGGATGCAGGAGCAAATATGGTTGCCTCTGTCAGAAGTTTAAATCTAAGACATGCACTTTGCTTTGCTCATTCACTTAATTTAGTGGTGAAGAAATCTCTGGATGCAACTCCTGGCCTACAAGACCTACGCACAAGGGCTAGAAAAGTAGTCACGTTCTTTAAAACCAGCACAACAGCAAAAGAGAAGCTCAGAGAAGTGCAGGAGCAGATGAATCGCCCTGTGCTGAAGCTCATTCAGGAAGTGGACACCCGCTGGAACAGCACCTACCTAATGCTACAATGCCTTTTCAAAGAGAGGCAGTCAGTGGGGGCAGCTCTTGCGATGCTGAAAACAGATGTGAGACCTCTGTCCTCTGAAGACTATGAAACAGCAGATGCATGCCTGCAATTGCTCTCCCCCTTTTTCCAGGCAACAGTGGAACTCTCCGAGGAGAAGAGAGTCTCAGGATCCAAGATCATCCCAATGACGAAAATGTTAATGCTATACTTGTACGACACAATTGGAAAAACAAGCCACGACATAGCAAAACTACTGGGACAGAACATGGTGTCAAATATGCAAAACAAGTTTGACACCACCGAGAGCCAAACTGCATTGACCCTGTCAACACTGCTGGATCCTAGATTCAAAACGATTGGATTCTACAATCAAGTCCAGGCAGCGGCATCTGTTAAACGACTGGCAGCGTTTTGCACACAACTGAGGAAGAACGCACAACCTGACACACCTACAGAAGAACAGCCCTCCACATCAGCTCAACCGGCACCAGCAAGTGTTGACAATCCATCATCCACAGGTAACGTTATAAATAGTTCATTGATAAAATGCAGGACAAAATAAGTATAAGTAAAACAATATATACACATTGAAACCTTTCAGTACTGGTGATTACAGTCATGTTTGTCTTTCAGGTCTTAACCTTTGGGAAACTCTGGACAGAGATGCTTCTGAAGCGAGGACAGCAAGGAATGCCACAGCAGATGCTACAGTGGAGGTGCAGCGGTACATGACTGATCCACCGCTGGAAAGATCGAAAGACCCACTGGCATACTGGGTGGACCATCAAAATGTGTATCCCAATCTGTTCAAACTGGCGAAACAATTTTTATGCATGCCAGCATCATCGGTTCCATCTGAGAGAGTGTTTTCAAAATGTGGGGAAATTGTGAGCAAGAAAAGAAATCGACTCAATCCAAAAACTGTTGAAAAAATAATGTTCCTGAATAAAAATCTTTGAGTGTTCCCCATCCCACATGAACACCCCCTGCCAAAGTTACACAAGCACACCATAATCTATGCCATATTTTCCCAGAACCCTCTCCTCAATAACACAATACACGCATTCATCCATCTTTATTTGTAAATGATATTCATGATACATACAGTTTATTTATATATTTATATACATATTTATTTATAGTTCTATATATATACATATTTATTTATAGTTCTATATATATATACACGTATATATTTATAGTTCTATATATATATATATATACATATTTATATTTATTTATACCTATTTCCGACACAATTGTCCAAGTGGTTCGACTGCTTCAAATCACGTGACATGTGACGGTCCAGGCAGCAACTGCTTCATTTCCTGAATGAATCACTTGACTGGTTCACGGTCCATTCACGCGATGCAATGCACTGCCTCGTCTCGATTCTGACAGGTGACAGGTTGACACAGTTTCAAATTTGAGCGCTTCAACACTTTATAACCGCTCTAAACAATGCGCAATGTGTGGGTTGTTGTTGCTGTTGAGTTGTTGTTGGCATTGCATTTGAATTGGATCATTATAGAGCAAGCCAGGAAGAAAGATAGGTCGTTATGGCTCGTGAAACACTTCGAAATGTGGAGAAGCTGTGAACAGAAAGAAAATGAGTAATATAAAAATATTTCAATGGTCTAAGGAATAGATAGCCCAGTGGGTAGAGCCGGCGGCCAGGGTGCGGCGATGTCCTCCGCGCAGCTGGTTCAAAGCCCGGAATAGTTAAACTTTTAATCATTGCTTTTCAACTTTAATACTTTAATGACTGATAAAAGGCCCTCTCAGCCCAAAAAAAGGTCCAGCACTCTCTAGTCTCTTCTCAATAACCCAATACACACAATTATCAATCTTTAATTGCAAATAGAACATGATATTCAGTCTTAGTGTGTGTGTGCATCGAATATTTTTCAGGCAAAGATACGTTAAACCCACTGCAACCTTGCACTTCGCCAGGAGAGGTCGCTGTAACTGAAGCTTCGAGAAATGAACCTATTTCCGACACAATTGTCCAAGTGGTTCGAAGCTTCATTCAAAGCTTCATTTTGCCATCACTATGACCTGGCGTAACATAGGCGCTGGGTAGCTTGGATCGCATAGGTACTAATGACTGCTCTTGTCTTTCACAAACTCAGCCAAATGGCCAAGCCTACCAAAAATAGGTTGAACTCGTAGGTGTTCCTCTCCACGGAAGTCTTTAGTAAAAGGCGAAAGACTTATACGCTTTGAAGAGAAACCAGAGTTATTGTGGAGGCCGTCCTCGAGAACAGACACCACCATAGTTGTCCCAGTCCAAGCCCTCGCGGTGGCCCATTTGGCTATAGAAGCGTGGTTGCTTGAAAAACAGTCTTTGTTGGCTGAACTTTTCGCCTCAACTGCCCTATGGTGGCTTTATAATTCAGCATTGGTGGTTCAGTGGTAGAATTCTCACCTGCCACGTGGGAGACCCGGGTCAGATTCCCGGCCAATGTAATAGACAGTTCTTTGTTGTCTGAAAATAAAGTATAATACCTACACCACTTGGACTCTGCTACAGCAAACATTACTGCCATTGGCGTCTGACTGCCCTAGCTATGCCCCCTGAAGTCCTAGAGATTCAACGAGGGTACCACTGGATGCGGAATAATTAGAGGTGGGGAAAAGCCATTGAGCCCGAACCGATTAGACGTTGTTATCAAAATATATGAATTAGTAGCACTTTTGGACAAATTAGCTTTTCATTGGAATAATATTGATATAAAATCAAGCATTTGAGTGACGCAACTGATATTCACAGCAAATGTTCCCCGCTATATGTAGTACACTGGTGTAGAATTTCAGGGTTCATGCTTAGGGTACTTCAATTCAGCATGCACTTGGTAGCTCTGTCATGATTGTTATAATGATGACCGTACGAAAGTTCAGTTGCCATGGTTCAGGTAAGCGCTTATCTGAAAGTGTTTACAAGGGCCTCTTGGTGGCATCCTCGTTCATGAGTTGATTGATGCTTGCCTCCTTTGGTGAATAAAGGCCGGCTGTTATTGAAAATTCTCCCCGTCGGGGAATCGAACCCCGGTCTTCTGCGTGACAAGCAGAGATACTGTCCACTATACTAACGAGGAACGCTCTAGCAGCATTCCTAGTATGTCAACCCTAGGTGGCGTTCTTCGAGGGGTTACAGGTCATATCCAGGATAGCATTTGGGTCCAGTATACAGTTGCTATCACGAAAGTCAATGACACTGCAGCCGTGACTGGATCCAGTGTAAAATCTCTCAGAGTC
The DNA here is from genome assembly GCF_902827115.2 of Pseudochaenichthys georgianus. NCBI lineage: Eukaryota > Metazoa > Chordata > Actinopteri > Perciformes > Channichthyidae > Pseudochaenichthys > Pseudochaenichthys georgianus. Next base: position 4,198 of record NW_027262698.1, on the reverse strand, counting down.
TCAGAAATCAACAAGGGATCCGTCGTTTTGAAGGTTTTCAATTAAATATCAATGTTGCATCTACGTGCAAATGTGTACTTAGCTTTTCAGCAGTTTCTGTAGTGTAGTGGTCATCACATTCGCCTCACACGCGAAAGATCCCTGGCTCAAAACCGGGCCCATGCTCGGTGCCTCAGCATAATTAGTTTTAGTTCATTTAAATGGAGTGATTTAAGGCCTTTTTGAAAAATCTACATCACCTGCTGAGTATTTAAGTGGAGTGGATAGAACATTTGTTTTTCTATCTAAATGTAGCATGCAGTAGCACCTGGATTGGGAACCTGGTAATCTGGTTTCCTCGTTGTACATTTTACCTGGTAATGATTAAGGATAGTAACATTGTAATATTAGAAATATCTTATTGTTCAATACATTATCAATCTGAAAATATCAATTAATTTATTTTATTTAGTGTGAAAGTGTAATCTGATCTGACAAAATATATTTGTCTAGTGTGAAAGTGTAATCTGATCTGACAAAATATATTTGTCACCACTATGTAACACATATCTATTCATCGGAAATATAAAAACAATCATTAATTGTACATCTGTAATCATCTGGTCATTCAATTCAAATGTTATCTTTGTACAAGAGCTCGAAGAACATGTCCTCCTGACTCGTTCTCCTCCTCTCTTTATGACACAGAATGTCTGGTGTGTGAAGGCATCCCGATACTGTAGATTAGCACTGAGGTGCTGATTGGCTCAAAACTCTTCTTCCCCAGAGCACCATATTTCAAACCCCCCAATTGCTCTGCTTTTTGTGGCTCATTCAGTGAGCACTTTATGATCTCCCAGTGAACCAGAGGCTCATCTGCCTGCATTCCTTCTGCTATCTGCTTGAGAGCAGAGCCTATTCCAAGTGGCACATCCAGATGCCACCCCCGTGATGGGAGAGGTTAGGAAGAAATCTGCCCTTCCAAGAACCATGGAGCCTCTGAAGCCATCGCTCGTCCTGCAGAGTTGTCTGTTTGGCCCCCCCCCCCGAGCAGAAAGATGAAGAAGCATCCCATCCCATCAGAAAGTTGAAGATTAGAATCCTCTCATCTCGAAAGACCTCGTGCCTCCTTGCCCGTGGCTGGGGGTGCTCTCTGCAGCCAGAGGGTGTGACCCTCTCTCTCTGACCCTTGACCTTCAGAGCTGTCCTAGTGATTGGGTTAACACTTGATAGGGATGTTTTCCTGAGTGCAGACAACTCAAAGTAATGGATTAGCACATTATCATTCAATTACAAAAATACGATAGGCCCCTCAGAATTATTTGGGAGCCTTCCTGACACATGCACATGCATACATGTAAGGTTTGTGTTAGTCATTTAACATGCAAGAATCATATACTCATCAGTCCAAAGCAGAGAAATGTTATTTTAAGTTAAATGTGAGCTAGTCCCTGTGGATATAACCCGTTCTCAATTATTCTAAATATTATATTAATTTACCATTTACCGTTTGATAAAAGATTAGTTTATCAGAAGTACATTTCCTCTTCCATAAACATAGGTTTGAGAAATGAATGTTTCAATATGAGATCAATTACTCAAATATAATTGACTCTCCCCTCCCTTTTCTTACATATGTCACATAATGTAATAACAATGTAGGAGTCTATTTAAACATGGTATCGTCTATAAGCTATTCATCGAGAAAACTCATTATCAGCACGCAACTTGCAAATAACTCTTCTCTCTTTCCTATCCCTCTCTTATCCTCATCTCTCTATTATTTCTTCCACATCTCTCTCTATTCTCTCTCTCTATTCTCTCTTTCTATTCTCTCCTCCACAGCTCTCTCTATTGTCTCTTACTTCAGTTAGATATGAAATAAAACATACGAGTCCATGTAAGCATGGTAGAGGTCATAATCCATCACTCGAGAAAACTCAGTATCAGCTGTGCGCAACTAACAAAAACAATTGTGAGAACCATATATTATGCAGGAAATGCACACCTTTGTTGAAAAAAAAACAAACAAACAAAAACAAAGCATCTCTGATTTGGGAGGAACAGCTTCAACCCCCTTAACATCTGAGTCACCACTGAAGGCATAGCATGAATGATAGTGGGCGTCTGAGGGTGTCTTTACTGAGAAATGTCAAACAAATTCAAAACCTTACATTTGAAAACAGGTTTGCATTCCTCCACTTAAGGTGACGTTATCATTGGAAACAATAAGAACAAACTATTTTGATATAGAATCTATAAATTGAATCTTTAGAGCAGAACAGAATGGTTGTATTTTTAGCCTAAGCTCCGTGCAGCCTCATGGTCTATATAATGTGAATATATGTAGTAGACAGTAACAGGCCCCTGACAACAGGCCTATACTAAAAATGGTAGGGGCTTTTCACAGCTTGCCAACCTGCAGGCATCCTCTGCATAGCAGTATGGATAGCCTTAAAAAACAAACAAACCCACTCTGTGGTAACGAGAATCATATTTCTGACCCCTGTGCCCAAGTGAAGCCGTTTGACTCATCTGACTGACCCAAGGGTTTGGAGCTGGTGTGACAGGGAGGCTTCCAAGTGTTCAGAGCAGACGTCAAGCTTTCAGTTCATGGCTCGGTGGGGGGAGCAGACCCATGTGAGACAGTACATGGCTGTAAAGTTCAGTTTGAGGAATGTCATTCTCTCTGGGAGCAGGACATGGTGTCCATTCTCGGACCAGACCATTAATGTCATGTAGCGCAGCCATAGCATCTCTGTGACTGCACACAACCTGTCTGTAGTAGGACAGAGCTGGGTGACTTTTAGTGAAGCCGTCCGAAGCCATAGACAACAAACGGAACACAGGATCATCAATGTCTCTCTTTACCAGTGGCTCAATCATAAAAGAAATTAGTGGGGAAATGTGGAACACTAATCCATCATGTGAAATGTTGAGTTAATTTAAATAATTACTTATGGGATGAAATCAAATTATCATTAATATTAGAAACTAAAGTCAGTTAAAATAGGACTTGCACGGATCAGAATCTAATCAATACACCATTTTCCCAGCTCTGTAATGAAATGGATGACAAGCAGGTATGCAAACTTGTCACCTTTTGAATCCAAACTAGGTCGTTTGTGTGATTCATGTAGATCTGCAATACAAATATTATTTGGGGCATGGGCAAGGTTGCCAACTCTGGGTACCTGGCTGGATTGAGATTTCGATATCATGGGTTTAATTACACACATGCGCACGAAATGACTGCTATCGTGTCAGTAGCGGGACCTTAGCATATATGTAGGATATGTATATAATATATATATAAATGCACAATATTGGACACAGACTATAAAAGGGCACCCAGTTTCATTCACTAATGAAAGTCAAACACATGTTTGTTTCCACTGTTTTATTGTGTGCCTGTCATGATAAGCAATTAATTGACTTATCAGCTCCTGAGTATTTTTTTTTTTTGGGTAATCTATGGTAGGGCTAACTCATACAGTGGTGGGGCTCAAATCAGTATTTGAAATGTAATTACATATTGATTGATTGATTGAAAAGTTTATTAACAGCTTGTATATTGGGTACAGTACAGCTCAAAAAATACAATTGTCAAGGGGATGCAGACCAGAGAAAGACTTTCGTCTTGTTTACATCAGGGTCCCCCATTTCCAATTCATCATGTCATTTAAGACATATAAGACATATTTGACATACAGATGGCTATATCGCCCCCTTGACGGTGAAAACGCCACGCATGAGGTTTGGATTATTTCCCTGTCTCAATCCAAATGGAACTGTATGAAAATAAAGGCACATTTGTGTGACAAAATTGACATGCTGAAAACCCAACCCCGCAGCGGCGCTGTCTGGGGGGATTTTTTTTTTTTTTTGAAATACTAACATAAAATACACATTCTCTCTTGAGATGAAAAATAAATCCATCGACAGTATTACTACACGACATATTTAAATGAAGCTGAACCTGCTGCTCCTCACAGAGGAAAAAGGCTGTGTGAATTACTTTACATTTGTCGATGGGTGGATATCCCCCACTGTCCTGTGTGTGAAAAATGGAAGACAGCCCACACCTATCAATCATCAAACCGTGGGGTCCTATTTCATTTTCAGCATGAAGCGAACTGAAAAACCTTTCCGGCTAACGTTAGCTTTAGTACTCTTGTTCTTGAGTAGAAGTACTAGAGTGTAGGAATACTACGTTACA
>NW_027262697.1:0-24538 GCF_902827115.2 Pseudochaenichthys georgianus | reverse complement strand
AATAAATAGAGTTATATGTCGTATATTTGACCGGTTATTACTCTTTTTCTCTTCTGTCCGTCAGACACCAGCGATCTGTTCTTCAGGTTTATAGTAAAGTTTTTCCCACCAGATCCTGGACAACTTAAGAGAGGCCTCACCAGGTAACCGTACCGTGCTTCTTCTAATAGATACCGTTAAAACTATGAACTATGCAAAGTGAACTCCAGAGAACCTGCTGACCAGATATTGACCCTTTTATGCATGAGAAGTGAGCGGAAGTCTCATAGATTATCTTACTGCGTGTCCGTCCGTCCGTCTGTCCGTCTGTCTGTCCGTCTGTCTGTCTGTCTATGTGTGTCTGTCTGCGTGTGTCTGTCTGTCCGTCTGTCCGTCCGTCCGTCCGTCCGTCCGTCCTTCCGTCCTTCCGTCTGTCCGTCCTTCCGTCTGTCCGTCCGTCCGTCTGTCTGTGTGTCCGTCCGTCCGTCCGTCCGTCCGTCTGTGTGTCGGTCCGTCCGTCCGTCTGTGTGTCGGTCCGTCCGTCTGTCTGTCCGTCCTTCCGTCTGTCTGTCCGTCTGTCTGTCTGTCTGTGTGTGTCCCCGTCTGTCCGTCCGTCCGTCTGTGTCCCCGTCTGTCTGTCTGTCTGTGTGTGTCCCCGTCTGTCCGTCCGTCCGTCCGTCTGTGTCCCCGTCTGTCTGTCTGTCTGTCTGTCTGTGTGTGTCCCCGTCTGTCCGTCCGTCCGTCTGTGTCCCCGTCCGTCCGTCCGTCCGTCTGTCTGTCTGTCTGTGTGTTCAGATATCTTTTTGCCTTACAGATAAAGCAGGACTTGTCTCACGGCAGTCTGACCTGTAATGACAACAGCGCCGCCCTGCTGGTGTCTCACATCCTGCAGTGTAAGCATCCACCGTTAAAGATGATTGATCGGTAGATAATCAGTGCACATAATTACATTTATCAAGGGTATATTTATTGTTCTTGAACACATGTGTAATGTATAGTATTGGAAGTGGTGTAAAGTTACTCCAGTTTCAAGTTGAGTAAGATTTCTATGTCTCTCATTGGTGTAAAGTACCCACAATGTGCTCAATCAGCACCGCCTTGTTTCTAAAACAGCCACTAATGGACAAACTAAACTATTGCTTTTAAGAGGGATTTTGATTTGAAGGGGTAGCTTGAATTTAGTAAACAGCTTCACCAGGCGTTCTTTTTATGTATACGTATGTGTGTGTGTGTGTGTGTGTGTGTGTGTGTGTGTGTGTGTGTGTGTGTGTGTGTGTTTGTGTTGCAGCAGAGCTAGGGGACTACGACGATGAGTTGGACGCTCAACATTTAGAGATGAAGCAGTACGTCCCCAACCAGGAATATCTGGACCACAAGATCATCAAGTTCCACAAGAAACACAGGTACACACACCACTGAACAACTTCGGTGCAATAGGCGCGTTCACACTGCGGTACTTTCCCCACAAAGGTTCATGCGAACTTAGTTCATGATCGCGTTCACACCAAAAAGTGCCGGTACTATAAGTAGTTCATGCGAACCTTTTTACCCCCTCGAAAGTCCCTACTTGGCTGGGCGGATTGCAAACCACGCCCCGTAAAACTCCCAAAAAGTTTTGTGAAGCCGCCATTTTATTATCCTCGCATTAGCATTGTTAGCATTAGCATTAGCCCAGCGCAGAAACGCAGAGAGACTCACTTATGGCAACACAAAATAAAACATGGGAGCGGTGGAGATGAGGAGGTGTCGGCGTTCTGGCGATTCACTCGGAAGGCTTCAGTAGAAGCTGCTGGGACTCCCAGCAGCTTCTACTGAAGCCTTCCCCAACTCCGGGGACTTCCGGCCGGGGACTCCGGGTGGCAGTATACGCCGTGAAGTGGTTTGCGGCCTGCCAGTAAACCCAAAGCAGAATAAGAAGAAGTGACGTCAGCGGCTTCATTTGCCGAATCCTCCCCCAGGGACTTTTTTCTGGTGTGAACGCGATCTGTACTTAGTTCATGAGAACTAAAGAGTTCGCATGAACTAAGTTCGCATGAACCTTTGTGGGAAAAGTACCGCAGGGTGAACGCGGCTAATGTCTACAAAGGGTGTGGTTTTTAACCCCCCACGAAACTAACTAAGTGGAGGAGACACATCGCAAAGCTTGCAAACGTCATGCTAATCCCACCCTGGTTCAATCAGGATTAGAACGAGTGGATAATACAGCCTGCACTCTGTGTAAGTCTCTTTCTCTGCTTTCCCTGCAGAGGTATAACTCCAGGAGACTCAGACATCTACCTGCTGGAGGTGGCCAGGAAGCTGGACATGTACGGCATCAGACCTCACCCGGCCCACGACGGGGAGGGCATGAGGATCAATCTGGCCGTCACTCACTCTGGAGTCCTCGTCTTTCAGGCAAGGACTTTGAGGGTTTTACAAAAACAGCTGTAATGGTAATGTAAGAGGCCAGCAGGGGGAGCTGTGTGTAGACACATTAGCATTTAAAGGTCTCCGAGAACCTGCCTCTGATTGGCTGAAACACCAAACAGGTCATTGCAGCATTACCCATAATCCCCTCTGTTTCAGCCCTGTTTCCAAAGTGCTGATTCTCTGTCTGTTACTTTAGATGAAAATAAGGAGCCCCTCCCCACGCCCCTCTGAGAGACATTTGGTTACAAAGAACTCAATGGAGCTCTAGAGGAGATTCAGGTGATAAGGGGGGGGGTTACCTTGGTTACTGATTGGCTAATGGTTACACAAGACAAAACAAGTGGCCAAAATCTGATCAGCTCATTTTCAGACAGAGGGGACACATGTTGATGTAGAAGAGACATGAAGAAGAGGGGACACATGTTGATGTAGAAGAGACATGAAGAAGAGGGGACACATGTTGATGTAGAAGAGACATGAAGAAGAGGGGGACACATGTTGATGTAGAAGAGACATGGAGAAGAGGGGACACATGTTGATGTAGAAGAGACATGGAGAAGAGGGGACACATGTTGATGTAGAAGAGACATGAAGAAGAGGGGACACATGTTGATGTAGAAGAGACATGAAGAAGAGGGGACACATGTTGATGTAGAAGAGACATGAAGAAGGGGGGGACACATGTTGATGTAGAAGAGACATGGAGAAGAGGGGACACATGTTGATGTAGAAGAGACATGAAGAAGAGGGGACACATGTTGATGTAGAAGAGACATGAAGAAGAGGGGACACATGTTGATGTAGAAGAGACATGGAGAAGAGGGGACACATGTTGATGTAGAAGAGACATGGAGAAGAGGGGACACATGTTGATGTAGAAGAGACATGAAGAAGAGGGGACACATGTTGATGTAGAAGAGACATGAAGAAGAGGGGACACATGTTGATGTAGAAGAGACATGAAGAAGAGGGGACACATGTTGATGTAGAAGAGACATGGAGAAGAGGGGACACAGGTTGTTGTAGAAGAGACGTGAAGAAGAGGAGACACATGTTGATGTAGAAGAGACATGAAGAAGAGGGGACACATGTTGATGTAGAAGAGACATGGAGAAGAGGGGACACATGTTGATGTAGAAGAGACATGAAGAAGAGGGGACACATGTTGATGTAGAAGAGACGTGAAGAAGAGGGGACACATGTTGATGTAGAGGAGACATGAAGAAGAGGGGACACATGTTGATGTAGAAGAGACATGAAGAAGAGGGGACACATGTTGATGTAGAAGAGACGTGAAGAAGAGGGGACACATGTTGATGTAGAAGAGACGTGAAGAAGAGGGGACACATGTTGATGTAGAAGAGACATGAAGAAGAGGGGACACATGTTGATGTAGAAGAGACATGGAGAAGAGGGGACACATGTTGATGTGGAAGAGACATGGAGAAGAGGGGACACATGTTGATGTGGAAGAGACATGAAGAAGAGGGGACACATGTTGATGTGGAAGAGACATGAAGAAGAGGGGACACATGTTGATGTAGAAGAGACATGAAGAAGAGGGGACACATGTTGATGTAGAAGAGACGTGAAGAAGAGGGGACACATGTTGATGTAGAAGAGACGTGAAGAAGAGGGGACACATGTTGATGTAGAAGAGACATGAAGAAGAGGGGACACATGTTGATGTAGAAGAGACATGAAGAAGAGGGGACACATGTTGATGTCGAAGAGACATGAAGAAGAGGGGACACATGTTGATGTAGAAGAGACATGGAGAAGAGGGGACACATGTTGATGTAGAAGAGACATGGAGAAGAGGGGACACATGTTGATGTAGAAGAGACATGAAGAAGAGGGGACACATGTTGATGTAGAAGAGACGTGAAGAAGAGGGGACACATGTTGATGTAGAGGAGACATGAAGAAGAGGGGACACATGTTGATGTAGAAGAGACGTGAAGAAGAGGGGACACATGTTGATGTAGAGGAGACGTGAAGAAGAGGGGACACATGTTGATGTAGAAGAGACATGAAGAAGAGGGGACACATGTTGATGTAGAAGAGACATGAAGAAGAGGGGACACATGTTGATGTCGAAGAGACATGAAGAAGAGGGGACACATGTTGATGTAGAAGAGACATGGAGAAGAGGGGACACATGTTGATGTAGAAGAGACATGGAGAAGAGGGGACACATGTTGATGTAGAAGAGACATGAAGAAGAGGGGACACATGTTGATGTAGAAGAGACGTGAAGAAGAGGGGACACATGTTGATGTAGAGGAGACATGAAGAAGAGGGGACACATGTTGATGTAGAAGAGACGTGAAGAAGAGGGGACACATGTTGATGTAGAAGAGACGTGAAGAAGAGGGGACACATGTTGATGTAGAAGAGACGTGAAGAAGAGGGGACACATGTTGATGTAGAAGAGACATGAAGAAGAGGGGACACATGTTGATGTAGAAGAGACATGGAGAAGAGGGGACACATGTTGATGTGGAAGAGACATGGAGAAGAGGGGACACATGTTGATGTGGAAGAGACATGAAGAAGAGGGGACACATGTTGATGTGGAAGAGACATGAAGAAGAGGGGACACATGTTGATGTAGAAGAGACATGAAGAAGAGGGGACACATGTTGATGTAGAAGAGACATGAAGGAGAGGGGACACATGTTGATGTGGAAGAGACATGAAGAAGAGGGGACACATGTTGATGTAGAGGAGACATGAAGAAGAGGGGACACATGTTGATGTGGAAGAGACATGGAGAAGAGGGGACACATGTTGATGTGGAAGAGACATGAAGAAGAGGGGACACATGTTGATGTGGAAGAGACATGAAGAAGAGGGGACACATGTTGATGTAGAGGAGACATGAAGAAGAGGGGACACATGTTGATGTAGAGGAGACATGAAGAAGAGGGGACACATGTTGATGTAGAGGAGACATGAAGAAGAGGGGACACATGTTGATGTAGAGGAGACATGAAGAAGAGGGGACACATGTTGATGTAGAAGAGACATGAAGAAGAGGGGACACATGTTGATGTAGAAGAGACATGAAGAAGAGGGGACACATGTTGATGTAGAAGAGACATGAAGAAGAGGGGACACATGTTGATGTAGAAGAGACATGGAGAAGTGGGGACACATGTTGATGTAGAAGAGACATGGAGAAGTGGATGTTGCATAATAGGTCCCCTTTAAACTACACTGAACAAAAATATAAACGCAACACTTTTGTTTTTGCTCCCATTTTTCATGAGATGAACTCAAAGATCTATATCATTTTCTATATTCACAAAATAACCATTTCTCTCAAATATTGTTCACAAATCTGAAAGAATGTGTGACAGTGAGCACTTCTCCTTTGCCGAGATAACCCATCCCACCTCACAGGCGTGGCATATCAAGATGCTGATTAGACAGCATGATTATTGCACAGGTGTGCCTTAGGCTGGCCACAATAAAAGGCCACTCTGAAACGTTCAGTTTTGCTTTATTGGGGGGGTCCGAAAACTAGGCAGTATCTGGTGTGAGGGGTAGGGGTAGGGTAATGTTGTGAATCGAGTGGCCCGTGGTGGTGGTGTGGTTATGGTATGGGCAGGCGTATGTTATGGAGGACGAACACAGGCCACTCGATTCACAACATCATTCGACTTTGTTCAGTCAAAATGTTCAACAAATGTTAATCTTGAATTGAACCACATTTGAGTGGGGAAAGACAGATTAATGGATCTTTTTCTTTTGTGCTTTCTAGGGAAACACCAAGATCAACACGTTCAGCTGGGCGAAGATCCGCAAGTTGAGCTTTAAGCGCAAACATTTCCTCATCAAAGTACACGACACGGTGGGGGTGAGGCTTCACTGGGAGTTCCTCGACTGCATTGGTTCAATACGTATCTATTATGTGTCTCGTCGGCTTTCTTCCTTATTTTTCTATTAAACAGACATCTCGTTTTCTTTCCTTTATATTACTTACAGTTGATGAGTTGGCCTCCGTTGGTTTGGATGATATTATGCGATGGGTTTGCTCCAAATTAAAATAACAAACTTTTACACATGCAACAAAGAAAAGAGGCCTTTAAATTAGTCAAAACAAAGAGGCAAAACTTAAATAAAATAACAAACAACTTAGGTATTCTTTCTTTCTATGTTAAGGCTTATATAACTTGATCACTTAAAGGGGAGTTGACGTTCACACCAAGTACTTTTCTCACAAAGGTTCCTGAGAACTACGATTTAGTTGCGTTCACACCAAAAAGTCCCAGGAACTAAATTAGTTCTATACCTCATTCACACCAACGATGTTTCAGGGCCGGTTCGGAGCTGGAGCTTGAAAAGCACCGGGTTTTCCTCTTCACACCGCAGCGGAGCAGCCTCTTAGCTCCGGAATCCGGTTAATTTCGAGCACCAAAAAATTGTCCGGCTAGAGCAAAAGCACCGCTTACGTCGAGGCGTAATCAGGGGCGGGATCAACTCCTGAACAACAACAACAAGCCTGCGTTTTATCCAGCTTGTACACAACGATGGAGAAACGTAACAAGCAGCAGTGGTCCACTGAAGAGACCAGCTACTTACTGGGAATCTGGTCTTCCGAAGAGGTGCAGAGGAAGCTGGAGCACAATCGGCCATTGTTGTTGTTGTTGTTGTTGTTGTGAGCTGTGAGGGGTCTCCGCGCGGTTTGGCTTTATGAAACAGGCACGCAAACGGTTACGTCATGATGTAAATGATGACGCAGCACCAGTCAGACTCTGTCGGGCAGTGTGAAAAGAGCGGGAGCTAAACCGAAGAACCGGTTCTGAACCTGAAAAGCCCTAGCACGGAGGATGAACCGGAGTTGCGTTGGTGTGAATGAGGTACTAGAGAACCTTTTTTACCCCCTTTTCAGTCCCTGCTAGAGAGCAGGGACTTTCGTGGGAGAAAAAGGTTCCTATGTCTGATTGGCTGGGCGGATTGCAAACCACACTCCGTCAAACTCCCAAAACGTTTGTGAAGCCGCCATTTTATTATCCTTGCATTAGCATTATTAGCATTAGCATTAGCCCAGCGCAGAAAACGCAGAGAGACTAACTTATGGCAACACAAAATAAAACATGGGAGCGGTGGAGATGAGGAGGTGTCGGCGTTCTGGCGATTCACTCGGAAGGCTTCAGTAGAAGCTGCTGGGAGTCCCAGCAGCTGCTACTGAAGCCTTCCCCAACTCCGGGGACTTCCGGCCGGGGACTCCGGGTGGCAGTATACGCCGTGAAGTGGTTTGCGGCCTGCCAGTAAACCCAAAGCAGAAGAAGAAGAAGTGACGTCAGCGGCTTCATTTGCCTAATCCTCCCTCAGGAACTAATTTCCGGTGTGAACGCGATCTGTACTTAGTTCACGAGAACTAAAGAGTTCTCAGGAATCTTTGTGGGAAAAGTACTTGGTGTGAACGCGCCTAATGGCGTCTTTCTAACAGGTTGCCCATCACTGTCTTTAGAGGAGGCGCCGCCGTGGGAATTGTAGTCTTTTATTCTCTGGTTGACGACAGACGTCACGATTAGGTGGCCTTTCTTATAAAAACAAGATACTGGCTCTAACATGTCTGGTAATGTACATATGTGTCCGTGCAGACGTCGTGTAAGGACACACTCGAGTTCTCCATGGCCAGTCGAGATGTGTGCAAGTGTTTCTGGAAAACAAGCGTTGAGTACCACGCTTTCTTCAGACTGGCCGAGGAACCGAACACAATACACAAAACTCTGCTGTCCTGTAAGGGCTCCAGCTTCAGATACAGGTACATTACATCCTACCAATACCACTAGTTCCGTTCTGTCATATTGTCCTGATGCTGGACATGATCAGGCTTTTGCGATGACTTTTGGTTCGTTGTTGTTACTCAAACTCTACTAGTGGACGGACGCAGAAACAGCTGCTGGAGTGTATGGGATCAGGAGAGAAGAAGCCTGCGCACTTTGAGAGGTGAGAATAAATTAAATCAATCATATCAAGGTTTACACACTAAAAACGATGCGAATCGACCTACTTTATGTAAATACCACCATCAAAGCTACTACAGGTGATTAAAACAGTTTTTTACTAAGAAGCAAACTATTAGTTAGTCTGGTTTACCTTTTGGAAATAACCCACATTTCCCTTTCTTGTTGTTGGATTTACTGTACATTCGACAAACTGTTAATGTTCAAATCTTTGCTCAACTTGCTTTGGAGGAAACTTATCTTCTTGGTGTTTATCCAGGGCTTGCTGCCAGTCGGACTACGACCCTCGACAGTGTCGCTCTTCGCCTGATCTCCTCACAGACGTCTCAAAACAGGTAATAATCTAAAAGAAATCTACCATTTATTCGAAAACGCATGCATATACTATATTGGAAGTAGAACTGCATTGCTAGTCGATTCAAGGGCCACTATTTTGGGTGGTGGTGGCGAAGTCAATAGGGACTTGGCTTGGCAACTGGAAGGTCACCAGTTCAAGTCCCGGCAAGACCAAGTGCTACCGAGGTGTCCCTGAGCAAGGCACCGTTCCCTACACTGCTCCCCGGGTGCCGTACAAAATGGCAGCCCACTGCTCCTAACACTAGGATGGGTCAAATGCAGAGAAACAATTTCCCCACGAGGGATTAATAAAAGTCCATCTTATCTTATCTTATTTTAATTATACATTAAAGTTATTTTTTGAGCAAACAGACACATGCTTTTCTTGATTTTGCCTTTTATAACTTGAACATCCGTGCGGTTTACTTTTTAAGAATGAAGTCAAGCAAACATGCCTTTCTTAGTTTTACGCTAAATAACCTGAGTGTTGGATTGTTGGAGAGAATTTGGTCTCATTTTTGTATTCGGCCAAAGGTTTCTATGGGTTGTTGTAAAAACCTGGGACCATAGCAACTTCTCTTGAATAAGAACTTTTGGACGGACCAATCTTTGACGGCTTCACTTTGGTCTCCAGGAAACTTTGGCAAGACCTAATTCATCAAGACAATGCTTGGCAGATAAATAGCCAATGAACATAACTAACCGATGCATATACGATATTTGAAGTAGAGCTGCATTGATAATCGATTCAAGGGCCACTCTTATAATTTGGACAAGAACGGTTGGTCGGACCAATCTTTCACGCCTTCACTTTGGTCTCTGGGATACTGCGGATTGACATAATTCCTCAAGACAATGATTGGCAGATAACTACCCAATGAATATAACTAAAGTGTAATGTTTGTGTGTGTTACCTCCTCAGATATACGAGCAGTCCCACCTCTTCACGCGCCCGAGTCACGCGTTGGCGGTCTGCAGTCAGGATGAGATGGACCCCCACGAGCGAGGCGTCAAAGTCGCCCATAGGACTCGCCCTCTCACCAGAGTCACTCCTTTATCTCCAACTTTACAACAAACATCAAGTCCTTCGTCCAAGATGAGATCTACTTCCACATCCGTGATGGACGACGCAAGGTTGGGACGCATTGGGATTCAGCGACAAGCCCAAAGATTAGCCGGCGTCTACGGGAATCGATCAAGACGTCGACCAAATCCCCAACCACACCCAGACGCTGGTCAACAGCTGGTTCTTCTTTACCCAAACAGCCCTGCCTACCAGTTCCACCCCGTCCTCCCAACATTCCCATTGGCAAGTTCCTCGCCTCTTAACAGACACCCGTACTTGTCGGACTACGTCACCGTATCATCGTTGGAACGCTTCCCTCAAACAAGGAGGGATTACGTGCCAATGGACAGTTTATCACGACCGACTTTCTACCCGCAAACAAATCAAGATTCGCCGCAAATCAGGAGGCAACTTCGCCCATCTGGATCAGGCGGACTTGAGTTGAGTCGGGTTTACCAGCCGGGATGTAACGGATCGAGGCTACTAGGCGTCGGACGAACTGAACCGGGACATTACAGCGACGACTGCAACTTTCTACCTGGGCTTCCTCGGCGAGTAGCTAGCCAACCGGATGTCAAGTTTCACCTTTCGAGGAGTTCTAACCCCGCCTTTGACCCGGCGTCTGAATTTCGTCCTCTTGGATACTACCCACATCTTAACCGCCCTTCAAGGCCCACTTACCTCCCGCTGAATTCCTCCCCAGTTCGAGATCGACCCACATCTCTTTGTATGATCGGCGGCACAATGGGAAGCTACAGCGACTCAGACCCGGAGGTTTTTTATCCTTATTACTGCAAACCACCCCCAGTTGGGAGAATGGTTCGTCCCCCTGGACTCGCCAGAATGAGGTTTTCTTCTGGAAGCCTCCAACTGGACGAGGAGGAAGAGGAGGAAGAGGACAATGGAGCGGCGAAAGGGAAAGCACACAAGGAGTTGAAGGGTGAAGAAGAGAAGAAAAAAGGAGGAGACAGAGCTGCGCTTAGGAAAGTAACACTGTAGATAAAGACGAAAACCAAGGTTCATGATGTGATCACACTCAGAACCAGACACCTGCAGATGAAACGGGACAATAGTAACAATTGTGATGGATTCATTTGTATGAGTATTGTTTTTGAGGCGTACTGGCAGATGAAATGTACTGTTTTTGCCTTGTGTTAGTGAAACCTCAGCTTCTTCAGTAGCCACATTACGGGTAAAAGCGAGCTAATTTTGAGGATTACAAAAAGTCCTCGATCTATAAACCGATGGCAACAAACCCAGTTTACAGATAATTATGTTTTTGGCGTACTTTTTGCATCTGGGCATTGAAGTGATTGGGGATAAAGGCAACTTTGCTAAAATAGATTGGACATGAAAGACATTTTTAGTGATGTCGGTGGGATGCGTACGTATGTTTGGTGACGTAGCCGATTGATTATTTGAATTTTTTTGGTGAATTCTGTAGAAAAATGTGAATAAAGTTGGTTGATATAAAGTTGGTTGATACTGCAGTAACAGAAAATCAAATGGAAGCAAAGATTATTAAATACGACTCACACCGTTTTCTCAATCAAACTTAAATATTTATTAATAAAACTCTAAGTCCCGCTACAAAAAAAAAAAAAGAGTACACTTCTGTAAAATCTTTCATTTTACATTCCCCCCATCAACAAGCATTGTCGTATCCCTTATGATATATAAAAAGACAAAAATATACAATGACCACGTTTTATAGCGTCTTTGGTACAAATCAGTAATTTCTTTGATTACAGCTCCCTTCATGCTCTTGAAATGACCGTCGGTACTTTCCCAATGATAGGTATGATTAACAACGTCCTTCACATCGAGCGTTTTTGTTAAGAATCAACCTTTAATCCTCAACAATGTTTTCCCAAAACTGATGTGTATTGAAAAAGGACTCTTTGAATAAGAAACTGGAAGACCGTTCGAAGATCCTGGAACATTTTACTTTTTTTGTTGTTTTTTCCAATGAAATCCAACGAGAAGTCTTTTTAAAGTACAGAAAACCCAGAAAATACATTTTAGCCAAAAACCAAGCTACGATCAATTCAACCATTAATTTAGACCGCTCACTGTTAAGCTAACGGTTGTGCAATGCCACTAGTTGTGCGACAAAACCCATGGATATTATTCAAATGGCGGTAATTTTGAACATTTAGCTTGTAACCTTATCTTAACTATCTTAATTTACTTGAGGAATTTATACATATTTATACAGTTTAATTCAGCTAGCTACAACAACAGTTAGCTAGCCAGAATAAAAACAGTTCGCTAGGTGGCTAAACAGTTCGCTAGCTGGCTACCTTGTTATGGTGCGTTCACACCAAACACGAGATCAGGGAACTGTAATTTAAAGAATTATTAACACAACAAAACATATGTATTATTGGCATATAATCTGTCTCAAGTGCTACGGAACAAACATCTACAAAGTCATGACACAAACATACCACTGCTGATGGACGAACCCTATAATATATATCTTTTTTTGTGTACAGCTTCAACAAAACAACATCTCCGTTATAAAAAGTCTACTTTTAGAAAATGTCTGATAGCATAAATAATTAAGGCACATTATGGTAAATTTAAGAAAGTTTGAACATAATTAAACAGACTTACTTAAGTTTGAATTAAGTCTGACCAAAGGGAAAACAGACTTAAAATTTAGTTTCTTTTTTTAAAACTTCAGACCTTTTGATTAAAAAAAACAGCTGTATTTTGAATCCATCTTGGGGAGAAAATAGGTTTTCAACCTGCAGCAGTGAATATATATATATATTTATAATAGAAAGTGTGTATATAACATTAGTGTGTGTGTCTGTGTGCATGTGTGTGTAAGGTGTGTGTACAGCAAGGAGACATCGCACAGCAAAATCTCCTTCTTTTCCAAATCCTCCAGCAGCGTCACCGTACGGAGACACAGTCTCTCTTCACAAAACACTTCCCATGTTCGAGTCCTTCAGTTGGTCGTGAATCTAGAGTGACAGAAAGCAAAGGGGACGGAGATAAAGCAAAGATATTTGGTAAACAAATCTGAGGGAGGAAGGTATAGACATGTTGTTCTGGATTATACAACGAGAGAAAGAAACCAAGAACAGACGATGAGGACGAATTAGTTAAGTTGAGACACGACAGGAAAATAAGGTAAACGTAATGAAAACCAGTTTGAAACTTTCCCGGTTGATTTCTAATACTAATATTATCGTATTACAAGTTTTCTGAAATGTAAGGTTTACCGTACTTTTCGGACTATAAGCCGCAACTTTTTTCCCCATTTTTTTCCCCACCTAAGGGCCAATAGGGAACCTCCTAAATCTATGGATTTTACAGGTAAAATTAACCACCTGTAACACCATGGGCTCTAGGACCGGTCCGCGCCCGCCACCTTTAAGCGGCGGGCTCCAGCAGGAAAAGCTGGAGGCCGGAAAAGAGTGAGACAGGTAGCGCGCCAAAGTAAAAGTGGAACCGAGAGACAGAACGAGAGCAAGACAGACGGACAATTTAGCTGCTGCGGCTCATATGACGGTGCGCTTTATAGTCCGAGAAGTACGGTAAATATGCGAACGAGGCACGCTAACTTTAGGAGAATCTGAATCTAATACAGACATTATATTAAATCATGCATTAATTAATTCCAATACAGTAAAATACATATTATATATTGTTTTTAACTTCTGATATTTTTTATATATTTTATCGGACATTTCCTTTTGTTTTATATGACTTTTTAAAAATTATTTTGCACGTTCTTATTTTAACGTAATATATACTTTTTACAACATTTTTTTTTAAATTGATGTTTATTTAATTACATTTTATTTGTGTTATTTATTTCATTTTATTCTGTCACAAAACCCAATTAGATCAGATTCAAACACACAGATTTGACACCTAATTTTAACGCCTAAATGTGGGTTATGGATGTCTTTTTTGGATGTTATGGCAGCAAATAAGCCCATAATGCAGAACCAACAATGTTTATTCCCTTAGTGTCTCGACATAAAACCTAAAGAAACACACACCACAAAAACACTTAAACAATACGAATAAAAACCGTAAAATACAGGTGAAATAACCACGCTAAAAAAGCATGTAAACAAACAAACAAAGAGAAAGACGTACTTCTGGTACCTGGCAATGATGTGTGTGACCATCCTGTCTGTGATGCCGGGGCAGACGTCTTCAGCCAATCGGATGTTGCGCTCCAGTTCCTCGATAGCCAATCGCTGCTCAGAGTGCTCCTTGTGCTGCTGCTTCAACTGCAGGAAGAGGATGTTGAAGAATTACCCACAACTCAGAGATGATTAACAAAAATGATGCCTCAGAAAATGATATTTATATTTATTTATTTGCTGTATCGTCATGGTAATTGTGCACTCACCTCAGTGAAGACGGGAGAAATGACTGTGGTCAGACTGGCAGATTTACTCAGCTGATCCTGAACCTGCACAGAGGAAGAGGAGGAGACGATGGTGAAGATTTAACAAAAGAGGGTGAGAAAAACAAGGTGAGTATCGAAGATATTTTATGAAGGGTTTTGCAATAAAAACCCAAAAGTCTGTTTTAACATTTCATGCATCAATACCTTTTGTGAAATATTTATAAATAGCAAATATCCAGTTCATTACATCAGTATACACAGTTTAAAATCGTGTACTTCTCATACATACATTCAAACCTAATGCAGACTACAAGAAACAATATGGTATTACTTTCTTTTCCGTTATAATTGTCCATCAATCTGAGCATTCAGGAAGTGCTTCAAGCATTTCTCCACCAATGAAAAGCAGTTGTAAAGTACCCGAAGGTGTTGTACTCCTATACACACACGTACAGTCGACACACAGTGCATCTTTGGTACTGACCGTTCCTTTGAGAGCCTTCCTGCCGTCCGGCTTCTTCTTGCGGACGGTGGTGAAGTTCCAGTCCGGTGAGTCGCTGTTCTCCTTATTACTGGACTCACTACACACACACACACACACACACACATAAAAAACACACACTTGATCAATATTTTCCACCTTTTTGCCTGCAGGAAAAGTGTATACATCAAAACATAATCAAGGACAATATTTCTATTATTTCTATCCATTCAAATGTATATTTTTCTATTTCAAAAGGTGTGTTTTCCGTTTGTTTTTATATGGAATAAGAAGAAATAAGAGCTACTATGCTACATTGACCACTTACATTAACTTTTCTGCATTATGATAATTAAACGTGCCCAAAAAAACAGATACACGATAAAATGTACATTAAAATAGTTAATAAACGTATTTTATATAGTTAATAAAGGTTTTTGGACCACTCCTATAGACCTAGGATCCTTGGGCCACTCCTACAGACCTAGGATCCTTGGGCCACTCCTACAGACCTAGGATCCTTGGGCCACTCCTACAGACCTAGGATCCTTGGGCCACTCCTACAGACCTAGGATCCTTGGGCCACTCCTACAGACCTAGGATCCTTGGGCCACTCCTACAGACCTAGGATCCTTGGGCCACTCCTACAGACCTAGGATCCTTGGGCCACTCCTACAGACCTAGGATCCTTGGGCCACTCCTACAGACCTAGGATCCTTGGGCCACTCCTACAGACCTAGGATCCTTGGGCCACTCCACCAGGCCCACCATCACACATCGTGGGATAAAGATGGACCCTGAACTCAAGCTGCACTGCCAGATCAAGGCCGTCGTTAAAAACAGCTTCTTCCACCTCAGGCCAAAATAAAGCCTTTTTTAAAATAGTGACCTTTTGTAATCCATGCCTTCGTCGCCTCCTCCCGCTTGGATTATTGTAATGCACTATATATGGGGATACGTGCGTCCTCGCTTGCTCGCCTGCAGACGGTGCAGCACGGCTCCTAACTGGCAAACACGAGCACACTACCCCCATTTTATCTTCGCTCCACCGGCTGCCCGTTCATTCGAGGATTCATTTTTAAACTCTTTTATTTAGTTTTAAAGCCCTCAATGGCCCCGCCCTACCTCTCCGTCACACAGCTACTCGCACTCTCAGGTCAGCTGATCAGTTGCCCCTGAGGGTGCCCCCCTACACTGTGGAACGACCTGCCCTCGCTCACCAGACAGGCGCCCACACCGTCTGCTCTTAAAGCCCGTCTTAAAACCCACCTCTTCTCCTTAGCATTCACAAACAAGTAGATTTGATTTGCTTTCAGTGGTCTATTGTTTTTATCATATGGCTGTTTTTATTTATTTTTATTATTACGTTTATTCTATTTTGTATCTTTTATGTTAAATGCATTTATGTTATGCTTTGTGAGCTGATCTCCCTGTACAGCACTTTGGTCTGAAGGTTTCAAAGTGCGATATAAGTAAAGTTGGATTGGATTACCCGTCCGAGTCGTCCGAGCTGCTGTCGCTATGTCCCTCCTCCTTCCACCTCCGGTACCTGTCAATCAACTCGCTGAGGTACGACGTCTTCTTGCAGTGTTTGACGATGAACTTGTGTTTCAGAAGCTCTTTGGCTGTCGGGCGCTGCAGGAGAAGAGGGGATATAGTATCGTGTAATTAATGCAAGACTTATTTCATCCAACATTTTCACAACGTGGTTCGAGTAAGACACGGAGAAAACTGTTTTACCGAAGTGTACGAATTTTAAGATGGTTTCTTAAATGGTTTATTTATACAAGGAGGCAAATAGGAAATGAGAGCGAGAGAGGAGAGGTTTGTCCACCAGGGGGCAGCGAAATGCATGTGTTCAAATGAATTGCATTTATGTGACAAACAGAATGATTCACGGCAACAACAACAACAACAACAAAACAACAAAATGAAGTTATTAAAACAAATGTATAAGTAACATCACCAAATTTGAGGAGCGAAAACGAAAATAACTTTATTACACTATTAGATTATTAATACTAATGAATCAATGTTTGTCCACACTCCATCATCTGTGCGTCTCAGTGTGTGTGTGTGTGTGTGTGTGTGTGTGTGTGTGTGTGTGTGTGTGTGTGTGTGTGTGTGTGTGAAAAGTACACAAGTAATATCTGCAAAATGTCAGGTGTCAAAAGTAAAAGTACTTTATTACACTAGATTATATCTTATTTACTTTATAATACTGTGTGTGTGTGTGTGTGTGTGTGTGTGTGTGTGTGTGTGTGTGTGTGTGTGTGTGTGTGTGTGTGTGTGTGTGTGTGTGTGTGTGTGTGTGTGTGTGTGTCTTACGAAGGTGGGGTCCTTGTTGAGGCAGGCCTCTGTGAACTCTTTGAAGCTCTTGGAGAAGTCCCCGCTCAGCGTGGGGGGGGGAGACTTGGGGATGTGGAAGAGGACTCGCATCGGGTGCATGTCCGAGTTCGGAGGCTCGCCTTTAGCCAGCTCGATGGCCGTGATGCCCAGAGACCAGATATCTGCCTGAAGACACACACACACATTCAGAATTAACACACACACATTCAGAATTAACACACACACACACACACACACACACACACACACACACACACACACACACACACACACACACACACACACACACACACACACACACACACACACACACACACACACACACACACACACACTCAGAATTAACACACACACATTCAGAATTATCACACACACTGTTGGAAATCACACCGTTTAATCGTCTGCAAAGGGTAACATCCCAAAGTTCCGGAACACTCTTTAAAGTAGAGACTCTACATACTGATATACACCTGAACATCAGCAGGAGAGGACTCTTTAAAGTAGAGACACTACATACTGATATACACCTGAACATCAGCAGGAGAGGACTCTTTAAAGTAGAGACACTACATACTGATATACACCTGAACATCAGCAGGAGAGGACTCTTTAAAGTAGAGACACTACATACTGATATACACCTGAACATCAGCAGGAGAGGACTCTTTAAAGTAGAGACACTACATCCTGATATACACCTGAACATCAGCAGGAGAGGACTCTTTAAAGTGTCTGAAACTAAATGAACTAAAACACTTCTTCTTTCCTGAGTGTGACAGGAAGTTTGAAATGCTTTTGATGTCATAACACCTTGTACTGCTGGTGCAATCTTTAAACCAACAGCAGTATTATTAGATGCTTTCAAAACATTACGTCGCTGAGTAATAGCCTTTCTGTAAAGCTGCCAACAGAAGAAATAACAAACATGCAAAAGAAAAGAAAGTAAAGGACATTAAACGCCTGTTTTTTCAATTAGGTAAAAACAGCAGGAAAAAAAGCACATTTAAAAAGTAGGAACATTTAAGATGTATTTTTCTTGTAAATACACTAATTATTAAAGCCACACCTTTGGCACAGGCCAACTGATGTGATGACACAAGTAAACAGATGTTAGACAGCCAACTGTAAATGAATACACACACACACACACACACACACACAGGTTGTTTGCAGAGGGAGGTTTTGAGGCTGCAACACTCACTAACCATATGTCCACACACACACACACACACAGGTTGAATGTCACCTCGTTTTAACTTCCTCCAATGACCATGTGGCAGGTAAGACACACACACACACACACACACACACACACACACACACACACACACACACACACACACACACACACACACACACACACACACACACACGTAGCTGCTCAGGGTCAAATTACACCATTTGACTGTTAACTCCAACGGCTCTATTACAGTGACACACACGCGCACACACACACACACACACACACACACAGAAGGAAGCATGACAGTTAAAGATAACAGGAACCACACACACGTCTTCATTATGGCATGTACTGTACGAAAAACTAACATTTTCTGTAGCATCAAAACTTTTAACGAATGAATTAAAAACACACACACACACACACACACACACACACACACACACACACACACACACACGAGTAGCAATGTTATTGTTTGCTGCACACACACTTTGACTCATGTTACCCCACAATACTCATGTACACACGTCCTTTAAAAAACACACACCAGCATGAAACAAACCACATCAACAGAGGACACACACCCTAATGGATTTGACACACACACACACACACACACACACACACACACACACACACACACACACACACACACACACACACACACACACACACACACACACACACACACACACACACACACACACACACACACACACACACACACACACACACACACACACACACACACACACACACACACACACACACACACACACACACACACACACACACACACACGATATGTTTTGACAACAACCAGACGTCATGTTATTATATGATTTTATAAAGAGACATTTGTTTACTGACATATCACAGCTATTTAAAGCAGCGGTGTGTGTGTGTGTGTGTGTGTGTGTGTGTGTGTGTGTGTGTGTGTGTGTGTGTGTGTGTGTCTAATAGCAGCAGGTGCATCTATACATGAATACACCGTGGTGTCAAATTAATGTGAGGGTTAGGATTTAAATAACGGAAACGCAAAAAAAAAAAAAAAAGAGTTTAAAGGCTAGTTTATCTTCGAGGTCTGTTTTATCAGAATCAAAATAACCCTATCTCTTAAATACAAATATTTAAATGAAAACAAGGCAGTCATTCTTTCCTCAGTAGACTCTAGACATCAGGACAGTGTGCGTGTGGGTGTGTTTTTATTGGATGCAAATGAAACCGAGCCCCCTTTGGAAACAATGCAAACGACTGTAAAGCCAGACGACAACACCACCACGTGTCTGACGCTGCGCCGCCTCAAGAGGGAGAAGACACACAGCTGTTGATCAAAGACACGAGATGTTGCTAACGACTGGAAAGAGCTTTTTAGAGCCAAGTCGTGGAAATACTGAGACCGGATAACTTAAAGGGGCCATATTCTGCTTTGTGGGGTTGTAGCGTTGTTTTTAGTGCATGTCAATGGTCTGCAGAGGCTAACATCCCTGTGTTCCCTCCAGAGGATTACCCACACTCCAGGATTACCTTAATATCAAGGATGCAGACACATGAGACAATAATGGCGCGTTTCCACCTAGGCTCACTTTATGCTGCGTCTCCATTACAGTTTAGGAACTGGGGCGGTAACTATAGTAACGCAGTGTAGGCGGAGCCGTGACGTCATCTTCAATGCGAAACACAAAACCAACATTAGCCGTTAGCCGTTAGCACTCAGAGCTCACAGCTCCTCATATCTGTTCAGAAACTAGACAGAAGTGAAACAAGTCCAAACCACAGACTGTCTGAGTCATGGAGAATACAGTCGCTGGTTTATTTATGTCTGTAGGCCGTTGTTGTGAGTGTGGACGGTCGGAGCATATATAACGTTAGCTTAGCCGATCTCCATTCAGAAAACACGCATTTTAAAAAGGTGTTTCGCCTGCCGTCTGTCTGCAGAGTTGTAAAAGCATTCATTCATGGTTTTTACTAACCGGTATCAGTGTGTTGTTACTTCGGCATCATTTTGAAACGTGTATTAGAATTAAATCACGGTCAAATCTGTGCATTTTGTTGTAGTTGTAGCCCCCTAGCCGTCACCAGTTTAGCATACTCAGCCCGGGAAGAACCTCGATTAAGGAGGGCCAGCAAACTGAAAAAGTACCCGCTAGCCGGAATGGAAAAGCAAAACAAACCGCGCTGCAGTGGAAATGCACCATAAGCATTTATAAGATGTTTTTACTTAAGTGTATTAAGTAAGACAACAGAACAATGTAACCTTAGAAAAGAAGAAACCGAGATCATTTGAATTAAAGTAAGTCCTTTTTAAGAAACGTGGGTTTCCTTCAGCATATTTATACAGGAGTCTCCAGACCAATAACGAGTGTGCATCTGCTTCATAAGGTATTGTTCTGGTTCATTCTTCAGAACCAGCCAGTAATCTGATGGCGTCTTTTGTTCTGGAACTCCAAGGGAATACAGAGAATACACGTCCCCTTGATTTGTGTCCTTATAATCTGCTTCCATGAAGTCCCTTAGTCCCCATGCCTGTGTTTAAATGACTTTAGAAGGTGTGTGTGATAGATATGATTTCTCCGGAGTCTTACCTTGGAGTGAATATAGTATATATATTATAAAATAAGTATTGTTAAGAAACAGTTTAGCCTTAAAAAAAGGATGCTAAAGCCAAGTACTCCACAAGCCTGCCCTTTACGACTTTAAGAGATAAGATAAGAACTTTATCGATCCTATTTGGGAAATGTTTGAGTTGCAGCAGCATCAAAAGACAATCAAAATGAAATGACTAGAAATAAACAAGAAAGTAGAAAATATACAGGTTGAATTTATAATATATATATATATATAAAGCAAGGTATTATATATACATAAGTATGTGAGAGATGGAATTTTAAATATTAAACTGAATATATACATGCAAAATGTACAGTGTGATTTTAAGTCCAAGAGAAGCTATGGAGCAGAGAAGTGTGTGTGTACTGTGGGTGTGTGTGTGTCCTGTGGATGGGTGTGTGTCCCGTGTGGGTGGGTGTGTGTGTGTGATAGTCGTCTTACCTTTGAGTCGTACGCAGACTGCTGGATGACCTCCGGAGCCATCCAGAACGGCGTTCCCACGAAGGTTTCCCGTTTTATCTGCGTGTCGGTCAGCTGGCCGGCCACCCCGAAGTCCGCCAGCTTCACCTGGCCGTGCTCCGACAGCAGCACGTTGGCAGCTGGAGGGAATAGACGGCATTATTATATATTATTTCATTAAGGCTTCTTTAAATATACATACATTTAGTTCCACACTTGCTTTGGAATCAACGGCGATTACCCAATAGTGCGAATAGAGAAAGTAGACATTTAAATGATGAGAAAAGGACGAAAGCTCAACGCTGCACTTTTGGGGGTCAAATCCGGCCGTGGCGGATTTAATTTCGGCCCGCAGGATAATTTCTAAGACCGAGGGGTAGACCTAGCACCAGGTGGAGGGATTATATCTCTTCGCTGTCTCCTCCGCTCAGAGCCTGAGCCCAAACATTGATGACCTTGCACCCGAGATGAGATGCCAAGTGTCTGAGCTAGCATCCCAGAGCAGCACACTGAGTCAATGGATGCTTCCTTCTGCACTTTCTCTCACGACAGCAGGGCATGTTTGGTTTCTCTTTGAGGGGAATAGTTTTGTTGAAGCTGTTGTTGGCCTGTGGAGAAATGTACTCATAAGAACTGACTCAGAGAAGCTGCAGATCGAGCCATGAGAAATGAATGCAGCTGATTATTTAATGTTGTTTTTTTATAGGCAATAGTTTAAGCTTTGTTAGTTCCAGGTTCAATATGTGCAATAAGTTCATTTCAATAAGTTCTGCTGTAAACATTGAACCAGTCCGGCCCTCCACTAGTAGCCTACCCATTTTTTATTTTGGCCCACTGTGTATTTGAGTGTGGCCCCCCTGCTGTGGCATAATGTGCACATTTTACTTACATTTTCTAAGGATTTAATATTTGTATTTATTTTGTTGGATAATCTTATTAAGTATTTGATTTTCTTAAATTCTATAAATGAAGTATTCGGATTGTGGTTTCCGATATTTTAAATGCAATTAAAGCGTCATTAACAATGAGTCCGTCTGCCAGGACTTTCTTTTGTGGTAAATAATAAACAAAAAGGTGAAGTCATTCTAACTTTCTATTGACACGGCCATCTTTTAAATCCACCAGCAGGGGGCGCAAACGTCCGGCTAAAAACAAGCATTACCTAATATGTGGCATGCCTCCTTTGTTTGGCTAGGATACGGCATGAAGAATAGAAATGTTTGGTCCTTTAAAATACACCTGCAGATGAATTCCACATCTGATCGAGTGGAATACGCCGAGACGCATCCCTTTAGTTCATGTTAACGCTGCTTGTACTGCATCACAAACACCACGCGTGTCGATAAAGGTTCATGTTCTCTTAATTACTCATGGAAGTGTCCGCATCTGATTAAAGTGCATACATATGAATTCCTGCAGTGCTTGTATTTCAGATGAATGTACCCTTGATGTCTCGGTGGATCTTCTTCTCCGAGTGCAGGTAGTCGAGACCCTTCAGGATCTCCTTCAGCATGGGTGGCGATCTGAGCCTCGGCGAACGGACCAGCACAGGAGCTACACACACACACACACACACACACACACACACACACACACACCACAACACACACACACACACACACAACACCACACACCACACACACACACACACACACACACACACACACACACACACACCACACACACACACACACACACAACCACACACACACACACACACACACACACACACACACACAACACACACACACACACACAACACACACACACACGTTAAAGTGATGACACAGACATTGCCGGAGGATGATTGTAGGAAACACACCCTGTTCAGTTTCATTCAAGACGAGACTCAACACGAAACTATGCAACCAAACACTCCATATCTCCACTTTTAATGCATATCAACAACTTTATTATTATTTGTATTGTTTTTAAATACAGCAGCTGCTTCAGCTTCCAGTCCAGATATTTCACGACGTTGTTATTCATTCAAATGGGAAATATAAAGTGTTAAAGCCCACTGCATACAGGGGGATGATACATGTGTCCCCACATGATCCTGTAACCTCAGAGTACATTCAGTAATAGCTGAGTCATGGATTTGCAATAACCACCTCAACCATTTGAAGTCCAGTTTCTTTTGTTTAAATGTTCTTCATTCGGACACAGATGTGAATTATCACAAATTAAAAAGCCCCCAATAATGAGGTGCAGACGAAGGAGACCGTCCAGGAAAATGCCATTCTGCGCAGAAATTACTGCTTAATCAGCAAAATGGCGCAAATTTTTAAAAGGCCGCATAATTATCAAAAGGCCGCATATATCCCCGCATTTTTCCACACAAAGTTGAGGGGAAAAAGTTAACTCGTCTTGACGTGTAGTGATGACGACGACGATGAGGCGACGTCATCAGCTCGCGCATCACAGAAGCTAAACAACACTGTAGAGCAGTGCTTCTCAAAGTGTGGTCCGCGGACCACTGGTGGTCCGTGAGCGCCTCGTAGTGGTCCGTGAGTATATTGGTAAAATTTCACATTTGAAATTAATTAATTAATTTAAGTTTTCCGCACTCTCTGGAATATCTCCGCAATGGAACGAGCTTAAGTTTCACTTTCGATTGTATGATATAGCCCAGATAAACACCTTCATCACACATGTTGCCACTTGTTTGTACCATTTTCAGGCGATTTGTAAAAAACTATGTGTTTTTCGATATTTGTGGAGTTAGGTGGTCCGCGAGTGTCTTTTTATTAGTTAAGTGAGAAACACTGCCGTAGAGTGAACGTGTGGAGCTCACACGAGAGAGAAACACCAAGATGAAAACATCTGATCCATCTCATTTACCGACGAACATTTCTGCTAAAGACCGGGCAAAGCAGTTCCCGATGTCTCGCACGGAAGTGGGGGGAAACTATTCTGCACCCCGTGCCACTGTGTGTTGGAGCATAAGAGAACATCGACGGTGACGACTCACTTCGATTCACTCAAACATTTCGAAAATGCTTTCTGCTGCCGCGGACAAGAAAGTCAAACGACTCGCGTTCACCGAGGCATCGACCTCCAGAACCCTTTCGAGGGTACAAGGAACGAGGTGAGACGCCTACAGGACTGAAGCTGGCAGATAACGAACGAGTAAACAGAATGAGACGGAGAAGTGGTGTGTGTGTGTGTGTGTGTGTGTGTGTGTGTGTGTGTGTGTGTGTGTGTGTGTGTGTGTGTGTGTGTGTGTGTGTGTGTGTGTGTGTGTGTGTGTGTGTGTGAGTGTGTGAGAGAGAATAAATAAAACAGCCCAATATTTATT
>NW_027262696.1:0-24600 GCF_902827115.2 Pseudochaenichthys georgianus | reverse complement strand
CGTATCATCTGCCTTCCCTTTGATTAAGTCAGCTCAACTGGGCTCATCTGTGTCGTTATGTTTTTCATTACTGCACATATTTTATACCAATTCTACTTCAATGTAAATACTGCTATATTTTGTAATGTTATTATAGTTTTCTTAAAATAGTTTTCTCTCTGTGCTTTAAATGTTTTTTTTACTTTTATGTATACACCACAACACCAAGTAAAATTCCTCGTACATGTCAACCTACTGTTTCTGGTTCTGATCTGGTTCTATAGAGATTTAGTCCGTACTATGAGGGTGAAGTGCGGACAGTGACGAAGTTCTCATTCAATCAATTACTCACCAACACCTGCACTTCACACGCAGCAATAACAATGAGAGACCGGACTTTTAACCTAATTGTTATAGCGTTGCCGAAAATAGCCGTAATTTAACAGATGACTTGCTAGCTTAGCACCCTAAGCTAGCTAGCTTAGCACCCTAAGCTTGCTAGCTTAGCACCCTCAGCTAGCAAGCAGCAATGTTTTTTCAGGGTGGAGAAACAGGGATTGGGATTTCCAGGATATTACTTGGAAGTGTTTTATTGTTAGAAGGATTTAAACGGTGTAACAAAAGGTCATGGTGTGAGATTAAGTGCATGTAAATGGGTGTTTTTTTGGCAGTGTAGATGTTGTGGGAAGCCGTAGGGAGAAAGAAAGGCAAAGATGACCGAACTGAATTCTTGTTTCAGCGCCAACAGATGAGCATGAAGAGAGGAAGAAACTAAAAGAGAAAGAGGAAAGTTAAGAGGTTGGATTAAAAATAAATAGGGTCATTCATCCCTTTTATGGTGTGCGTGTGTGTGTGTGTGTGTGTGTGTGTGTGTGTGTGTGTGTGTGTGTGTGTGTGTGTGTGTGTGTGTGTGTGTGTGTGTGTGTGTGTGTGTGTGTGTGTGTGTGTGTGTGTGTGTGTGTGTGTGTGTGTGTGTGTGTGTGTGTGTGTGTGTGTGTGGTACATAAAAACACTGCATGTTTACAAGTTTCACTTCCGACCAGAAAGCCAAAAAAGTTGGTTTTGGCAACTGTATGCTGTATGGATCGGTTTCTGTCAAAGTCACCATTTGTTTTTACTCGTTTTTGGTCAGACTCCTGGAATAAGGTCTGTGGTTAACACAAGCTGAAGAGATTTTAACTTTTGTTCTGCGACATGAAATACATCAATAAATACCCAAATGTACCCAATACCGAACATTAGCCACCTTTAGCTTAGCGTTAGTGTAGTGAAGTCATGTGACCGTGCTGTAGTTCCTTCATAGCCCAGCATTAGCCACCTTTAGCTTAGCGGTGGTGACGTGAAGTCATGTGACCGTGCTGTAGTTCCTTCATAGCCCAACATTAGCCACCTTTAGCTTAGCGGTGGTGAGGTGAAGTCATGTGACCGTGCTGTAGTTCCTTCATAGCCCAGCATTAGCCACCTTTAGCTTAGCGGTGGTGACGTGAAGTCATGTGACCGTGCTGTAGTTCCTTTACAGCCCAACATTAGCCACCTTTAGCTTAGCGGTGGTGACGTGCAGTCATGTGACCGTGCTGTAGTTCCTTTATAGCCCAGCATTAGCCACCTTTAGCTTAGCGTTAGTGAAGTGAAGTCATGTGACCGTGCTGTAGTTCCTTTATAGCCCAACATTAGCCACCTTTAGCTTAGCGGTGGTGAGGTGCAGTCATGTGACCGTGCTGTAGTTCCTTCATAGCCCAACATTAGCCACCTTTAGCTTAGCGGTGGTGAGGTGAAGTCATGTGACCGTGCTGTAGTTCCTTCATAGCCCAGCATTAGCCACCTTTAGCTTAGCGGTGGTGACGTGAAGTCATGTGACCGTGCTGTAGTTCCTTTACAGCCCAACATTAGCCACCTGTAGCTTAGCGGTGGTGACGTGCAGTCATGTGACCGTGCTGTAGTTCCTTTATAGCCCAGCATTAGCCACCTTTAGCTTAGCGGTGGTGACGTGAAGTCATGTGATCGTGCTGTAGTTCCTTCATAGCCCAACATTAGCCACCTTTAGCTTAGCGGTGGTGAGGTGAAGTCATGTGACCGTGCTGTAGTTCCTTCATAGCCCAGCATTAGCCACCTTTAGCTTAGCGGTGGTGACGTGAAGTCATGTGACCGTGCTGTAGTTCCTTTACAGCCCAACATTAGCCACCTTTAGCTTAGCGGTGGTGACGTGCAGTCATGTGACCGTGCTGTAGTTCCTTTATAGCCCAGCATTAGCCACCTTTAGCTTAGCGTTAGTGAAGTGAAGTCATGTGACCGTGCTGTAGTTCCTTTATAGCCCAACATTAGCCACCTTTAGCTTAGCGTTGGTGAAGTCATGTGACCGTGCTGTAGTTCCTTCATAGCCCAACATTAGCCACCTTTAGCTTAGCGTTAGTGAAGTCATGTGACCGTGCTGTAGTTCCTTCATAGCCCAGCATTAGATTTTTACTTCTAAAATCATAAAGTGGTGTTAATATGTGGAGATCATCCTGCTGGACAAAACCTGTAAGTATCATAAATATGTGTTTCCGATAGATCTTATTTTTCGGCTTTTTGTCGAGGGGAACCAGGGAAATGCTAACTTCAAGGTCAACACACACAAATACGACAACATATTTAACCCTATGGGCGCTTAAGGAGAGAGGATTGGGACTATTGGGAGAATTGGGATTGTTCTGAACCTCTAGGATCTTAACAATGTCTTATGTCCATGTCTGACCTCTTTTTTATGCATTGTAAACGTCGCATATTTGAGTTTTCTTAAAATATATTTTCACTGGCCCAGTCCTCACTTGTTCCATGTTTAAGAATAAAAACACGTACAAAATAAATAAAACAGTGAGTGAGACAGACGGACACTAGGAGGAACAACTTTAGATTCCCCTCACATCCTGATGTCTGCACTCGGCACACAGCCTCATTCAGCAGCAGACAGGGGATTGGTTAAGAGGGAGGGGCTGGGGGGTAACAGTGCATTTTAATTAATCTCTCTCAAGACACACACGCATGTCTTAATGCCACCGCACAGCAAATAGAATCAACATAAATAATACACACACACACACACACACACACACACACACACACACACACACACACACACACACACACACACACACACACACACACACACACACACACACACACACACACACACACACACACACACACACACACACACACACACACACACACACACACACACACACACACACACACACACACACACACACACACACACACACACACACACACACACACACACACACACACACACCAGAGTTAACTTTAGGACACCGTTACTCTCAGAGCAGACTCTTATGTGGGTAAGTGGGACAATCTGAGAGTTAAATATGCAAGACCCTCAGAAACAACACTTTGAAATACATGTAATATGCAACGTTATTATCCCTTGTTATGCCTCTGTGCTTATTGTATCTTACTTGTTTAAAACCAAGGTTAAGACTGTTGAAAAAAATGTTTTGGCACCGTTTGGTTAGTGTTAAGATTTGTTTAGCTTATAAATATGTCTTGTTAAAGAGGACATATGCTCATGTTCAGGTGTATATCAGTATGTAGTGTCTCTACTTTAAAGAGTCCTCTCCTGCTGATATTCAGGTGTATATCAGTATGTAGTGCCTCTACTTTAAAGAGTCCTCTCCTGCTGATGCTCAGGTGTATATCAGTATGTAGTGTCTCTACTTTAAAGAGTCCTCTCCTGCTGATGTTCAGGTGTATATCAGGATGTAGTGTCTCTACTTTAAAGAGTCCTCTCCTGCTGATGTTCAGGTGTATATCAGTATGTAGTGTCTCTACTTTAAAGAGTCCTCTCCTGCTGATGTTCAGGTGTATATCAGTATGTAGTGTCTCTACTTTAAAGAGTCCTCTCCTGCTGATGTTCAGGTGTATATCAGTATGTAGTGTCTCTACTTTAAAGAGTCCTCTCCTGCTGATGTTCAGGTGTATATCAGTATGTAGTGTCTCTACTTTAAAGAGTCCTCTCCTGCTGATGTTCAGGTGTATATCAGTATGTAGTGTCTCTACTTTAAAGAGTCCTCTCCTGCTGATGTTCAGGTGTATATTAGTATGTAGTGTCTCTACTTTAAAGAGTCCTCTCCTGCTGATGTTCAGGTGTATATCAGTATGTAGTGTCTCTACTTTAAAGAGTCCTCTCCTGCTGATGATCAGGTGTATATCAGTATGTAGTGTCTCTACTTTAAAGAGTCCTCTCCTGCTGATGATCAGGTGTATATCAGTATGTAGTGTCTCTACTTTAAAGAGTCCTCTCCTGCTGATGATCAGGTGTATATCGGTATGTAGTGTCTCTACTTTAAAGAGTCCTCTCCTGCTGATGCTCAGGTGTATATCAGTATGTAGTGCCTCTACTTTAAAGAGTCCTCTCCTGCTGATGCTCAGGTGTATATCAGTATGTAGTGTCTCTACTTTAAAGAGTCCTCTCCTGCTGATATTCAGGTGTATATCAGTATGTAGTGCCTCTACTTTAAAGAGTCCTCTCCTGCTGATGCTCAGGTGTATATCAGTATGTAGTGTCTCTACTTTAAAGAGTCCTCTCCTGCTGATGTTCAGGTGTATATCAGGATGTAGTGTCTCTACTTTAAAGAGTCCTCTCCTGCTGATGTTCAGGTGTATATCAGTATGTAGTGTCTCTACTTTAAAGAGTCCTCTCCTGCTGATGTTCAGGTGTATATCAGTATGTAGTGTCTCTACTTTAAAGAGTCCTCTCCTGCTGATGTTCAGGTGTATATCAGTATGTAGTATCTCTACTTTAAAGAGTTCTCTCCTGCTGATGTCCAGGTGTATATCAGTATGTAGTGTCTCTACTTTAAAGAGTCCTCTACTGCTGATGTTCAGGTGTATATCAGTATGTAGTGTCTCTACTTTAAAGAGTCCTCTCCTGCTGATGTTCAGGTGTATATCAGTATGTAGTGTCTCTACTTTAAAGAGTCCTCTCCTGCTGATGATCAGGTGTATATCAGTATGTAGTGTCTCTACTTTAAAGAGTCCTCTCCTGCTGATGTTCAGGTGTATATCAGTATGTAGTGTCTGCCTGTGCTGCAGCATCTCTTTTCACCCTCTGTCTGAAACCAGAGCCCAGTCTGCTCTGATTGGTTAGCTGGCCGGCTCTCTTGTGATTGGTCATCCGCTTAGAGATGTCCCGCCCCTTAGCCTATCACGTACAATGTGTTGGAAGCCAATAGAAACGCTAGTGTTACGTAGTGGTGTCATTATGTTCTGGAAGTATACAAAGGAGTCCAAGTCCAAAAGTGAAATACTAAATCTCTGCAGTTCTCCATGAAAGACAAAAGCAAACAAATAAATAAAATCTAAGAATTACCAGAGAAATTCCCAGCTAATATTATGATTTAAACTTTGGCCCCGTCTGAACTCTCTCTCATGGCTTACAGAGTGCACTTTGGACTCCGTGTGTTGCTCGGTAATCTCTTAAAATCCAAAGTTGCCAAATCTCCTCTTACAATGCAACATGGCTGCAAGTATATCAACTGAGCCTCAAAAGGAAGTCACGCACACGATGAGAGAGGATTGTAAACAGCAGAAAGACTGTGCAGTGTGTGTGTGTGTGTGTGTGTGTGTGTGTGTGTGTGTGTGTGTGTGTGTGTGTGTGTGTGTGTGTCTGTGTGTGTGTTGCAGCAGTGTCTGCTCCACAGCTGGAGAGGAGCAGGTCGGCCTGAATGGCATCTTTGTGAAAGGGTCTATTTTCTCCAAAGACTTCGGAAAACGTTTATGTGTTTGTGTTCCCGGCTTTGTCCTTTGTGAACTCGACAACAAACAGTCTCTCTGTCCAGGCTGCTGGGGAGCTCCCTCGACAAAGAGCCAATGGGAATATTTCATTGGATTTTGTTTAGTTGTTATATTACTTACACGTTTTGTTCAGCAGGATAATCTCCACACATTAACTACAGCACGGTCACATGACTTCACGTCACCACCGCTAAGCTAAAGGTGGCTAATGTTGGGCTATTAAGGAACTACAGCACGGTCACATGACTTCACGTCACCACCACTAAGCTAAAGGTGGCTAATGTTGGGCTATAAGGGAACTACAGCACGGTCACATGACTTCACGTCACCACCGCTAAGCTAAAGGTGGCTAATGTTGGGCTATAAGGGAACTACAGCACGGTCACATGACTTCACGTCACCACCGCTAAGCTAAAGGTGGCTAATGTTGGGCTATAAAGGAACTACAGCACGGTCACATGACTTCACGTCACCACCGCTAAGCTAAAGGAAGCTAATGTTGGGCTATAAAGTAACTACAGCACGGTCACATGACTTGACGTCACCACCGCTAAGCTAAAGGTGGCTAATGTTGGGCTATAAAGAAACAACAGCACGGTCACATGACTTCACGTCACCACTGCTAAGCTAAAGGAAGCTAATGTTGGGCTATAAAGGAACTACAGCACGGTCACATGACTTCACATCACCACAGCTAAGCTAAAGGTGGCTAATGTTGGGCTATAAAGGAACTACAGCACGGTCACATGACTTCACGTTACCACCGCTAAGCTAAAGGTGGCTAATGTTGGGCTATAAAGGAACTACAGCACGGTCACATGCCTTCACGTCACCACTGCTAAGCTAAAGGTGGCTATTTTTCGGCGTGACGGCGTTTCGTCGTCTCATTTAGACACCAGTGGGGTATTTACTGAAGTATTTTATGTCGTAGTACAAAACAGAGATCTTGACCTCATTTCAGGCATTTAAACAACAACTCATTCAAAAACCCTCGACTTCGAGACAAGGAAACCCGATAGTCCTAAAATGCGAACTCATTTCGGGTGAAGAACTCATTCCTGCACCACAGAGGCTCAACTGTGTTTCAAACTAGAAACTGACATTGTAAAAAGGTCCTTGGTTCTAACACACATAACCCACTTCTCTTTGAATGCTCCAGTGAACACCACCTGCATATTAAAAAGGCAGCAAACAGAGTTGCTGACCTATAACAGTCAACCTGGATAGGGGCGTTACAAAGGGGAGAACTAATGAGGCTCTGCAGGCATAGCTTCTGAATAGAGAATACATCAAAGTGTAAAATGAAGGTAAACAATAGCTGACAATGGATTAAAGAATCACATTATCTTGTCGTGAAGCCATTTGAGTACATGATGTGACTGCAGCCTGAGTTAATCAGAATGCATGAAGACAGGAGCCTGAACGGAGAGGACAGTAATCTGGAAAGGATGTTAAATGTGTGATGGTGTGATTTTAGATTCGGTTGCGACCAGTTTAAGTGTGAGGCCTGCACAGTGTGACGGGGCTGTGATGTCTGATACGAGCTGGATGGAGCAGCAGGGACTGAAACTAGATCATTACGTTATCCATGTATCGTATTATATATGGAAACTATAATGAATAATTACGTTTTTGTCTTATGTCATATAGCGATATGACTTTTAATCATTTTTGTTAGCGGATTCTAGCACGACATATGGACATGACGTCGATCCTTTTTAAATAACTTCAATGCTGTCCGTTGTGTTTACATAAGAACGTCACTAATATTTAAGTCAACATGATGCAAGAATAATCCGCAAGGTTTACCCAAACTTAGCGCATTATGCATTATGCTTTTTTATTGTTCTTTTGCTCTCCAATGTCTAAGTCACAATATCAGAGGCATAAAATGTACTTAAAAATGATGGTAATATCAGTTCAAGCTGTTATTTCTCCTTAAGCCTAACTGACACTTTTTTCCCTGCAGCCTGCACTTTTCTCTTATCCCACAGGGTTCGAGGGAGCGGCCAAAAAGTACGCCAGGCGTTGAAGCAAATGTTCCAAGTGGCCAAACGGTGGTACTACAACTTCTGTGTCGGTTTGTGACGTCGTGGGGCCGAAAAATACGTTTTCCCGTTGACTTACATCGTGAAAGATGTCTGTAAATCAGCATCTCATTTATCTAGATGAACCTATCTAGTACGAATACTTGAAAAGCCCTTATTAAAATATTTATGACATAAAAGTTGTAAAATGTGCAACAAGACAAATCCAGAAACTGGACCTAGTAATGGGAGGCGGGGCTTAAGGAAAACTCAAATACACATTACATTACATTTAGCTGACGCTTTTATCCAAAGAGACTTACAATAAGTGCGTTCGACCAAGAAGATACAAACTTGAAGAAAAAAGAATCATAAGTACATCAGGTTTCATAGAGCAAAACATTTCAAGTGCTACTCAGCTGGCTTTAGAGAAGCCAGCCATTTATTAGTATATAAGTGCTTTGTTAGCAGTTCTATCGCTCGAGGTGGAGTCGAGAGAGATGAGTTTTCAGTCTGCCCCGGAAGGTGTGTAAGCTTTCTGCTGTCCTGATGTCAATGGGAGCTCATTCCACCATCTTGGAGCCAGGATAGCAAACCCACGTGTTTTTGCTGTTTCTTTCAAGATGTAAGTCAACGGGAAAACGTATTTTTCGGCCCCATGACGTCACAAACTGACACAGAAGTTGTAGTACCACAGTTTGGCCACTTGGAACATTTGCTTCAATGCCTGGCGTACTTTTTGGCTGCTCCCTCGATCCCTGTGGGATAAGAGAAAAGTGCAGGCTGCAGGGGAAAAAGTGTCAGTTAGGCTTAAGGAGAAATAACAGCTTGAACTGATATTACCATCATTTTTAAGTCCATTTTATTTTTAAGTCCATTTATGGGTCCCCTTCGCAGCGATGGTGCAGCGAGCTGTTTGGCTGATGCAGAACGGAGTGCATGCGCTGGGGTGTACGGTTTAACCATGTCCTGGATGTAGGAAGGGCCAGATCCATTCGCAGCAAGTACCAGTGTCCACATGCTCTTATGGCTAAAGTCTGGGTACCTTTTGTACCTATATGGAGCCCATTGTTGGCTTCATGTACTACTGAGCAACTTTAAGGAAAGGTAGGAGAAGGGCTACGACTCCAACGCTGTATCCAGTTCTCTTTATACATCCATGGGATTGACTGAACTTTGGAGTGGTGGACTATTTAGAAATATGTATGGCTATTTTACTTGCATCCTTTGGTTACTATAACCCTTTATGAATACACTAAATATATTAGTATACAGTTTCGTACATTTAACGTGTTTATACTGTAAGTGTAAATATGCACATTGACATTGAATGTTTTCTCGTTGCACTGCCATCGCTACGACCTCTGCTTTTACCACTCACACATTTATTTGCATCGTCTATTTTTTACTGCAGTGAGAGGTGCCAAAGAAATATCGCCGTACTTTGTATGATGACAATAACGATTTATTCTATTCTATGTTGCCTGGCTAAGAAGCTGACTCTTTCCCTCTATGGGTAAACAGACAGGCATGCACACATAAACATGCACACTGTGTTAGGATAGCACTTCGTAAGAGGAAGTCTTACAAAGGGTCACATGGTGCACTTGTTGTGTTCCTCATGAAGGACCCACGTGTTTTACATCCATCAAACCGCCCTGGAATCACATTTTGGCTGCATGGTCTGTTTCGGTTATAATTGTGTTGTTTAAATATTGACCGCCTTCAATTGAAGATCAACTATGTATGGCTCGTCAATTGATGTACAATAGTCGAGACGAAGCTGAACACTAGTAGCTTTGAACTGTTGAACATTTCGTATCAATGTACCAAATGTCTTTTATACGTGCACTACAACAACTTGAAATCTTGCCCAGTATATTTGTCTAATATCAAGCCAGAATGTGTCTCTACATCTGATATAAGACACAACTGCAGAAGTAACAACTAGGGATCGACCGATATGGCTTTTTCAAGGCCGATACGGATTATTAGTAATCAAGGAGACCGATAACCGATATTTGGAACCGATATACATTCCAGTAAAACAAAAAAATCTTGGTGTCAAAATGTAGAATAACTCAAACTCCAACACAACTCAACACAACTTCTTTGAAATGCATTTAAGCATATATTATGTTTAATGAACTTTTAAACATCTTACAACTGGTTTCCTCTCTGTGCCCTTTTCTTTAGTGCAGCCATCTGCTATGAGTTAGAGAGAGACACGAAGTGGGGCTGACATGCTTAACTAACAATAATGCTTAATTTATTATATCTGTCTATCTAGCATGACATCCCAATAAGCTGCGAGCAACTGCAAAACACTACTGCTAGCTAATGTTTTGCAAACTGTTAAAAGTGAGGCTATTACAGTAGACCTAACGTTAGTCTCGTAGCCTCACTTCCAATATGTTGCTAAACATTTGCCAGATACATGTTGGCTAGCTAATGAGCTTCACATATCAACCTGAAAAACTGCGAGGCTCCACTCGCAGCCCCCCCACCACAGTTACTCCGCTGCGAGACGCTGCACGCACCCCCAACTCTGACTGACTTCCCGTGTCTCTGTGTAACTGGGAAACTGATAGAATTGGATCATAAGATCGTGGTGTTGTTGCAGCTTCAGCTGAGGGGATGGGGATGTTTATTGAACCTCGGTTTAACACGTGTATGGCTCTGCCGCTCAGCGCTGCTGCTTGCTTCAGTCTGTGTCTGCGTTCTTTTGCACCTGCCTGTAATCTGAGAAGGTCCCGCCTCTGGCTGGCTCCCGCCCGGAAATCTTCAGTAATAGCCTATCAGTAATAATAAAAATAATAATAATAATAATCCTTATATTTATTATAGCGCTTTATCAAAGACTCTCAAAGCGCTTTACAAATACACATTACATATACAGATCATACATGTAATGGTCATGTACTGTGGACAATACCCACAGGAGCAAATTCGGGTGAAGTGTCTTGCCCAAGGACACAACGGCCTGACGCAGTGGCGGCAGGAGCGGGTCTCGAACTGGAGTTCCCCAACGCCCCCTTGATCTGATGATCAAACGCACAGACCACTGCGCCACCCGTCCCTAATAGCCTATCAGATAGCGCTGTGGGCGGGACATTGCTCGTGTACAGAGTGGTGACTGCAGCCAGAGAAACGGCCGCATCAGAGCCAAAGTTGTATCGGCAATTTGATAAAAAAAAGGCCGATACCCATAATCGGTCAAATGCGGAATATCGGCCCCTAGTAACAACGCAGTGAGATAACGGTCTTGTTTTTGGACAATGCGTCATCTTGTTAAGTCAAATAATCATATTTTGAGTTGCATCTCAGACGAGCGGAGGTGAGCGCGGTGCTGAAGCTGGAGAACACACACTCACTGTGCATAGTCAACAAAAACAGGTCCTATCGTCTTCTCCTAACCACTGTCCTTAACCTCAGTGAGGAATGCAATGGGGTTTAGGAGAGGTGAGAGGAGAGAGGAGAGAGGAGAGAGGTGAGAGGAGAGAGGAGAGAGGTGAGAGGAGAGAGGAGAGGAGAGGAGAGAGGAGAGAGGTGAGAGGTGAGAGGTGAGAGGTGAGAGGAGAGAGGTGAGAGGAGAGGAGAGGAGAGGAGAGGAGAGGAGAGGAGAGGAGAGGAGAGGAGAGAGGAGAGAGGTGAGAGGAGAGAGGTGAGAGGAGAGGAGAGGAGAGAGGAGAGAGGAGAGAGGAGAGAGGTGAGAGGAGAGGAGAGAGGAGAGAGGAGAGAGGAGAGTTCATCAGGACTTGAGAAAAGAGACTTCACTGAAACTGGGAGACTTGTGCAATGTTTTTAAAGGTCCCGTGTGATGGCCATTTCTACTGATCATAGTTCCATCGTTGAGGTCGACTAGAACAGATTTAAATTGTGCAATTTTCCAAACTCACATTGGTTTCAGCATCTCTGTATAGTCTGTGTATTCACTCTCTGTCCTAAACGGCTAGTTGGAGCTCCTGCCCCCCCCTCCCTGTGAGCCCAGTGTGCTCTGATTGGTCGGGACGTTGCGAGGCTCGCTGCTGTGAGGAGCGGACAGGTTTCCGGGTCGGCGATACAGAGAGAACAAGCGAAACTCATCCTGAGCACACACACACTCACAGCCGAAGTGAAAGCAATAAGTGTGGCTTGATATCGAGAAAGAGAAAGGTTTGTAACGCTGTGAGTCAATGGGTCTGCGGAGAGCATTCCTCCGCCATCCCAACTCGTCTATCTCCAGCGTTCAGGGAGCTCCATGCAAGTCAATGGGACTCCCTGTCAGTTAGCCAAGGGGTCCTGGTGTGGGAGGGGCTCCGTGGATTGGTCCATTTGTTGTTGATCTGGGTGTTCACACGTCACTGAACCAGGAAGTAAACAATGGAAAAAGAGAAATGTCCAACGAGGCGTTCTGGGGCAGCAGACAGGTCTCTCTGTGTTAGAGCTTTACTCGCTACAGGGTGCACTTTGAGGGTTTGACTCTGCAGACCGTTCACATGCAGAAAGACCTTCATAACAACAAGGGGACGGGTCAGAACCGGAGAAGCATGACATGAGACCTTTAATATATATATTTATTGGAAAATCACCAAAACATAAAACCTTTGCGGCTTATATTGTAACAACATTTCCTAATTCTGGTAAAATATATTTCAGAATGAGTTAATTACAAGATCTGATTCATCGAAATATCCCTTCTTATTTCAAGAGCTCTTACCAAGCTAATTTGCACTTGTTCTATTGGCAGACCTTTGTACTTATTTCAAGTGAAAACAGCTTGTTTTCATATTCTTTTTTCTTGATTTTGGAGCAGCATTCTTTCAATACAAATATATTTCTAAAAAAACCAAAAAAAAACATGAATGATATAAAACTGCCTCCAGTTTGACCCGTTAGAATATAACCTCGCCCATTCTAAATCATGCGCTGATCTGAATGGGAGACTTTGACCAGTAAATCCACCTATGATGCATTTGAATCTGTAGTAATTAAGATGTTCATCAATCCGGCAGACAACAGGTTACATGCTTTATAGCAGATGTTTTACAATATGCCTGCGAGTCACCTGCAGTGCTGAGGGGAGGGGGGAGGGGGGGGGGGGGCAGAAAAAGCCCCGCTGTGTAATGGATGGGTCGAGCAGGCATGATGGTAATGGACATGGAAAGCAGATTAAAAACGATTATGGCAGAAGGGCTGAGGGGGATAAGAGGTCCATAATGCAGACGATTATCCCCCGTTACTGATGGCGTTTATTACGATAGCATGGCGCTCGTAGACGGAGGACACGAGTACAATAAGTGTTATTTTAGTAAAAGTTAAATATCCACGTCCCCATTGTCCCGGTGTGTCCTGGATCTTTGATTTCTTTGAGAATCACTGCTGCAAAAATGTTTTGGATAACGACCTACACATGTAATAAGCTCAGAATTAGAGTCCTGGGAAAGAAGAGGATCCAGATAGTGTTCATCCAACTGTTGCAATGGATAGAAATCAAAACTTCCATTAGAATATCATTAAGAACATGCCTGTCCCTTTAAATCTCACCAAAATGCAACATTAAGACAAAGACCTCGAGGAACACAATAGAAAAATCCATGCAGTGAGTTAGCATCAACTTTTTTTGACATTTCTACAAGAGTTTTGAGTTTCAGGGATTGGATTGATACAACTTCTGAAAGCTCCTTATTGTCAATATACCAAGGAAAGCCTATCCCTAGCGATTAGCTCTCTGATCCCCCCGGGTCTGTACTTAGTGGTTGTAAAGTTTCACGAGGTTACGATTATGTTGCAGGTCCCTTTCTACAGTTAGGTCAACTTTCAAATGGTCTTAGTACAATGAAATGGCTTTTACCGAGACGTGCATCTTGACATTGAATACAATTGGTCCTCATTGGATCCACAGGTGTCTTGACTTTCAAGACGTACCCAACTTGTGCAATTGCAAGACTGTTTAGGGACCCCAGTATGCAGAAAGGTTCAAATACACCATTTTATAAGAGGCGAGAATAACCCAAATGTACCGGGGGAAAAATGCATGGTCTAAAGCAATAGGATGGTGCAGGAATGAGTCCTAAAATCAGGAAATGAGTCTGCATTTTAGCTCTTCCTGTTCGCTCGCCTGGAAGTCAATGGTTTTTTAAACTTGTTTGCCTAAAGAGATTTTCAACAACATAAAATACGTCGGTAAATACCCCACTTCTGAAGCTTCTATGTAACGCCGGTCTAAAAGAAACTACTTAAAAAGGACATCACGACAAACATTAGCCACCTTTAGCTTAGCGGTGGTGACGTGAAGTCATGTGACCGTGCTGTAGTTCTTTTATAGCCCAACATTAGCCACCTTTAGCTTAGCGATGGTGGTGTGAAGTCATGT
The DNA here is from genome assembly GCF_902827115.2 of Pseudochaenichthys georgianus. Classification (NCBI taxonomy): domain Eukaryota; kingdom Metazoa; phylum Chordata; class Actinopteri; order Perciformes; family Channichthyidae; genus Pseudochaenichthys; species Pseudochaenichthys georgianus. Next base: position 10,443 of record NW_027262696.1, on the reverse strand, counting down.
GACCGTGCTGTAGTTCCTTTATAGCCCAACATTAGCCACCTTTAGCTTAGCGATGGTGGTGTGAAGTCATGTGACCGTGCTGTAGTTCCTTTATAGCCCAACATTAGCCACCTTTAGCTTAGCGGTGGTGACGTGAAGTCATGTGACCGTGCTGTAGTTCCTTTATAGCCCAACATTAGCCACCTTTAGCTTAGCGGTGGTGACGTGAAGTCATGTGACCGTGTTGTAGTTCCTTTATAGCCCGACATTAGCCACCTTTAGCTTAGCGGTGGTGACGTGAAGTCATGTGACCGTGCTGTAGTTCCTTTATAGCCCAACATTAGCCACCTTTAGCTTAGCGGTGGTGACGTGAAGTCATGTGACCGTGCTGTAGTTCCTTTATAGCCCCACATTAGCCACCTTTAGCTTAGCGGTGGTGACGTGAAGTCATGTGACCGTGCTGCAGTTCCTTTATAGCCCAACATTAGCCACCTTTAGCTTAGCGGTGGTGACGTGAAGTCATGTGACCGTGCCGTAGTTCCTTTATAGCCCAACATTAGTCACCTTTAGCTTAGCGGTGGTGACGTGAAGTCATGTGACGTGCTGTAGTTCCTTTATAGCCCAACATTAGCCACCTTTAGCTTAGCGGTGGTGACGTGAAGTCATGTGACGTGCTGTAGTTCCTTTATAGCCCAACATTAGCCTCCTTTAGCTTAGCGGTGGTGACGTGAAGTCTTGTGACCAATATGTAGTCCCTTTATAGCCGTTAAGCATAACGTTAGCTTTTTACCTATGGAAAAAGTCTGCAAAAATCATAAAGTGGTGTTAATATGTGGAGATTATAAAATGGAAACTATAAACGTTTGTTTGCCATAGACCTTATTTTCTAAATAATCCAAAGGAGAAATCCCATTGGCTTTTTGTGGAGGGAACCAGGGAGATGCTTTCATCCCTTTCCCTCTATATTTCCTGGTTGGTCGTGGATTCCTTAGGTCTTGTCGTTTCATGTAATACCAGTATCCCTCCAGCTTCTATTACAACTCTCATAATCCGCCACACATTGTTGATGATGAATAAAAGAAGCCAAACTCACAATAGCACCTGGCTACTGTTTATGTCTCAGTCTCCCACTGTTCAGTTACTCAGCCTCAGAGACTTCAATGGCTCCAGCTTGGGTTACATTTTGGAGGCTCAGCTTGTTGTAGTCTCAGGGACAGTTTAATCCCACCGGCCATCAGACTGCTACACACCTGGACTTTTGAAAGAACATCCATCTGTTTGCAACTTAAATATATCAATACTTCCAACTACTTGTATATAGACTATTCTGCATTATATTCTAATTGATAGTATTTACTTACACTAGTATCTGTTGTATTGTGTTACACTGTTGGAGGAGCCGGTGACCTCAGATTGTCATTGTTATAACTACACTGTAGCTAATGTACAAAATAAATCCTTCAATGGCTCCAGTTTGGGTTACATGTTGGAGGCTTGTTGTTGGGCTACCCTCTGTATCTCCTGCTCAAACTGTTAAGAATAGCAGTGTTTCTCCCCTAAAGCCTCTGGGCTGAGACAACAGACCGGCCACTGTTGAGGACGTGAAGCCTCATGCCTTCGCTCCCCTTAAACCCAACACCACAACACGCAGGGTATCACATGACCTCATCTCATCTGCCTCAGGCGGAACAACCATCCAGTCACACAGTGCAGGTTCCTCGATGCCCGTCTACTTTATACTCAAACAGCATCAATGGCACCGTTAGAGCCTGTATTTCGTTTTTATAAGAAAGGCCACCTAATTGTGACGTCTGTAGTCAACACACTATAAAAGACTACAACTCCCACGGCGCCTGCGCTAAAGGGACAGCGATGGGCAGCAACCTGCTAGAAAGACACTAGTTTTTCACCGTTCAATTACCCTTCAAGTTATTAACTTATATAAGCCTTATCAAGAAAGAAAGAATATCTAAGTTGTTTGTTATTTTATTTGAGTTTTGCCTATTTGTTTTGAATATTGTAACGGCCTCTTTTCTTTGTTGCATGTGTAAAAATGTGTTATTTTATTTTGATTAAACACATCGCCATCTTGAGTAGCGTCCCAATGGCCTTATTTTTGCCGGAGGACCGAGGAGCCACCAGACCATCCTTCGATGAAATCCTCAGACACTCGCCCCGCCCCCTTACTGTGTATCGCTCACTGATTGGACGAGGCAGTGCATGCACTGATCAGATGCTTCTTGACATGAGAGCAGTTTCCCAGCGGAGTGAAGAAAACACATGAACCTCACGAGAGTCCCTCCTCAGTTTATACCGCGTTTTGTTTCAATTCATGTTTCATTTAGTTACAAACATGTGATATATCTGAACAACAAAGTGGTCAAAAATAATTTTCTTCATTTATTGGAAACATTTTCATGATCGCTTTTTTCATTTATACATTTTAAGAATGGCGTTTATCTTTTTTTGAGAATGAGTTCTTATTTTATTTAATGTATTTGGGTCTGCAACAGATGATACAAATGTTTGCGTCAGTAAATGTGTGGCGGGGGCAGTGTTGTAGTCAAGTCACCAATTCACGAGTCCAAGTCACCCTCGAGTCACCACTCTTCGAGTCCGAGTCCAAGTCCGAGTCACCAAGGGAGAGTCGTAGTCGAGTCCGAGTCACCCAAGGAGTGTCCAAGTCGAGTCCGAGTCATCATTACCTGTGTTCGAGTCCGAGTCCAATTCCGAGTCACTTAAGAAGAGTCCAAGTCAAGTCTGAGTCACAAGTCTTCATGTATTAATCTTCGTGGATATATGTTTTGAAATGTAGCTGCTCCTCTACATTGCTGTTATCCTGTCTATTGAACTGCTGTGAAGCGACTTTGGCTACAATTCTTGTAATAGGTGCTATACAAAAATAAAGCTTATTTCTAATATTAATATTATTATTATATATAAATAAACTATATTTAAAATGAGTTACCTTTTAGAGAAGTGATTATATTTGTATGCCAATATTTTCCTATGGTAAAGATTTCGTTTTGCACTTTTATTTTGATAGTAATAAGATCGGGACTCTTATTTTGAAGGAACTTTTACGGGTTAAATCAGTTTACAGATAAAGATTTAGCCCCAGAAAGCACATGGCTACTTAGCATGCAACATGATGTCATTATGCATGTTAAGTATCTGCTTTCGTTATCGGCTGAATCTTTATTTATTGATTAGATCACGTTACTCTGATGATAGTGTTCAAGACAGCCTATATGTCTGAACTCGATCCTTAGAGTAATGTGTTACGGAGCCTTCTCTTCTATATTGTTTCCACATAACGAGCATTTTGCTCTTTTCCAATGTGGAAGCAGAATGTGTGAAAGCATACAGCACGATGCGGGGTGTGTCTGTAGACATCTCTAGACTGGAACAGCGGGGCCCAGTACGTGAACTCGCCATACAGGATAGAGGACATCAGACTCCAGAGAAAATGTGCTCGAGTCCGAGTCCAAGTCGGAGCGTCAATGTACGAGTCGAGTCCGAGTCATCCTGTGCGAGAATTCACGAGTCCAAGTCCGAGTCGCATCAATCAGTGCGCGAGTCCGAGTCGAGTCACGAGTCCCGAAAATCGGCACTCAAGTCCGACTCGAGTCCGAGTCCAGGACTCGAGTACTCCATCTCTGGGCGGGGGTGTGTGTGGAAATAACGGGGACAGAGCTGCTGTCAGACGATCATCTGTGCAGCGTCATCACAAACGGACGTCGCTTCACGTGACGCTCCGGAGGAAAGGACGTCCCGTTGCTCTTAAAACTCATTTCCCTGCTTCTCGTGGTTTCCTTGTCTCTCCGTGCTTCCCTTGTCTCTCCGTGCTTCCCTGGTGGGAGGGACTAGTCGCAGGGAAACGACGCAAGTGAAGGACGCAAGGAATCCATTTAACCGAAGTGAGAAGGGCCCTGAGTTCAATGGATGTTTCCTTCTGCACTTTCTCTCACGACAGAAGGGCATGTTTGTTTCTCTCTGAGGGGAATAGTTTTGTGAAGCTGTTGTTGGCCTGTGGGGAAATGTACTCATAAGAAATGAAGCTGCAGATAGAGCCGTGAGAAATGAATGCAGCTGATTATTTAATGTTTAATGTTGTTTTTATAGGCAATAATTTAAGCTTTGTTAGTTCCAGGTTTAATATGTGCAATAAGTTCATTTCAATAAGTTCTGTAGTAAACATTGAACCAGTCCGGCCCTCCACTAGTACCCATTTTTTATGTTGGCCCACTGTGTATTTGAGTTCGACCCCCCTGCTCTAAACCATCGGAGGCCACGCAGCTCTTCAACTGTAATATAAAGGAAAGAAAACGAGCTAAAACATTTCCGTTTAAGGCGTCTCGTGGCTCGATAGAAAAACAAGGAAGGAAGGAACGACAGGCATCATGTTTTTAACTCATTTTACATCTCTGTGTCGCTGCCTTCTTGAATGATGGCCTGGTCACGCCATAGATGTAAGAGCGAAGTCAATCAGGGCGCCTCGATGATATATTAATACCGGGTTTAAGAGGCTTACTGACGTCGTGACGAGTGCTACATGTCGAGTATGTGTCACATCGTGTGAGCGCATGCTGTTCCATAATGGGAACCTCGCACATTTCTGTTCAATGCTACCGCTTCTAAACTTGCTCCATACTCAAATCCTGACAGGATGCACATATTTTATTTGTGCTATTCTTATTGCACTCAGGTTTGTTAATATTTATAATTATTTTTAACATGTCTCTTCATTTCATTACATCGTTTATTTGAACAAGTACATTAATGACCACTTTAGACAAATAATGCTTCACGTGTAAATATGCCGGATTTTAGCTTTGAGCTCATTTCCATCCGTAGTCCCTGACATAGAACAGACAACATACAACATACATACAACAATACATACAACATACAACAATACATACAACATACAACAATACATACAACATACAACATATAAGAACACTGTAGGAGCTATGATATATAAAGTGCAAGAGAAGACACCAGAGCTGCCTAAAGTGCGAGAGGAGACGCCCCCGTGTTGAAGTACATTTAGCGCTGATTGCATGTCTGTTTGTTTCTCAACCGTTCTTTGAGTTGACCTTTAAAACTTTTGAGAGTGGGACGATCCCGTGTCTCAGTCGGGAGGCTGTTCCACGACGAGCTGCCCTGAGTGGAGAGGACGTTTTGTCCAAAGGTGGACCTCACAGTCTCCTCTGGTTTCTGACCTGACTCTTAATTTTATAATAGTTTTTAAAGAAGTTCTACATTCTCTCCTCTTTTACAAATGGAATGCGCCATGATACACCGAAGCAAATGTCTTATATGTGTACACCTACTTAATAATAATAATAAACCTGATTCTAACTAAGTGTATTATATTTTTGATTATGTGAAGAATGTTTACAAAATGCATAATTCCCTCTGATATCGCAGATAAATGCAATACGTTGTTTTGTCCAGATCAAGCAGCCCTAGTTCGATTGTGTCCATCTTTAATATATTCTGCTGATTAACTTGTTTGTCCCTTTTACCTCTGGCCGGTCTTCAAGACACAAACACAGACCAAACACCACAAGATATGTCACAACACCGCTGAGCCTCAGTGCCCACTGGCTTTACTAAAATACTTTAGCAACCAATCAATGCGGACACAAGGCTGCCTTCCTGTGTGACCTTCATATCCCCCCGAGTCATGTGCAGAGAAATATCAATCGAGGCTGAATGTAGGTTATTTTGCGCCACCCTGTTTCTCTAACTTGTCCTTCTTGGCAACACATTCTTCAATCCTGTATTAGCACAATCCCTCAAAGCCCCATACACTCACACAACCAGCTTAGAAAAGACTTCATGCAGCTGGAAACCAGCAAAACTAGCAATTATTTCTAACCTTCACCCGTTTACTTGTAGTATTTCTGGTGTGCACGTCACCACCGCTAAGCTAAAGGTGGCTAACGCTGGCCGTGATTAGGGCTGAACGATTAATCGATTTTAAATCGAAATTATGCAATTATCAAATCACAAAGCCTAGGATTCTTTTGTTTTGTTCTTCCTGTGTGTCAGTCATCCACACCAATCAGAAGTGCTGTGCTCCACATGTACCAGCCATTGTTAACCAATCAGAAGTGGCCCATGATAGAAGGTGATAGACAGATTGATCCAATCACCTGCCAAGTATTTTTGAAATACTTTTCCAAATGGCTTCCAATGGAGCTTTAGATGGTTTGGTGAAGTCAGGTTAGTAATGCTCCATCACGTGTTTCTATTACAGGGAGCATCTTTAACTGAAGTTTGACTTTAAAGCAACCCAACGGAAGTTTCATGTAACTTTAGTTCTTTCACTCGTAGCTCGGGCTGCGGGGTGCTAGAGACGGGAGCACGTTGATGCGACCTTCCTAGCCGGAGATATGGCCGCATTTTACAATAAACCTCCGTCGGGTCGCTTAAAAACAAATATCGCAAATCGAATCGCAATATCTGTCAGAAACATCGCAATTAGATTATTTCCACAAATCGTGCAGCCCTAGGCGTGATGGCGTTTAGTCGTCTCATTTAGACACTTGTTAACAACCGCCATTTTTAAATTCACCAGTGGGGTATTTACCGACGTATTTCTGTCGTAAAACAAAGCGTGAAATTGTCATCGGCTTGTGTTAACCTTATTTCAGGCTAACAACCAAAAAAACATTCACTTTGAGATGAGGGAACCGGAAGAGGTTAACGCCAAGTATTTTCCGGATTTTAGGACTCATTACTGCACCGCTCTATAAAGAAAGAAAATAAAGAGACCTTACTCCCCTAAACCACCAAATTCAGAACAACTAAGGAAAATGGCACCATCCGGGCGCAAGTGAAGGCCTCATTGGCTTTGGCATTGGCCTCCCGTTCCAGTTTTGATTTGTTTTCTGGGTTGGCATTTTACTTATATCATCCCTCATCTCTGGAGTGAATCGTGATTGCTTCGCACCCGAACAACAAGCTTCAGGCACGATGCACCCGTTGGTTTTATTCATGAATTGAAGATGCCCATCGATGCAGCAGTTTTTATCTGTGTGTCTGGGCAGAGACAGATTTCTGCAGACACCGTGTAATCCTGGATTCAGGGTAGAGGAGGCTCGATGTTGGGGGGGTTGTTTAGATGTGTGTGTGTGTGTGTGTGTGTGTGTGTGTGTGTGTGTGTGTGTGTGTGTGTGTGTGTGTGTGTGTGTGTGTACTAATGCCACCCTCATCGGAGGTCAGACCCAGTGAAGTCCACTCCTCTAATCCTATTATCCATGGCAGTGGCAGCTGGAGACACACATTACGGTGCGTGCCATGCGAGATATGTCTGTGTATTACAACATGCCAGTACTGCTGTCTGCCATTAAGGAAATGAACCCGGCTGCCCTCACTCTCTTTGATGATCAATAAAAAGTCATTTGGCCGTGAAGAGAAGGAGTTGCCTTGCACTCCTCACCGCTGAGAGAAGAACCTCTGACTCTTACAGATAATAACTATAGGAAACCAACCGAAATAAAGAATTCATGAGAAGGCACCCGCTAAGTATGTAGCGACTTCAAAGTGTATGCTATGTTGTTAGCTTAGCGAACAGCTCAGAGAAGCATTACATTACACTGATGGTCAGTCTATGTGCGTATGGATAATGTGTTTTTAAAGGAGGGGGGGGGGGGGGGGGGGGGAGAGATGTTTTCCTCTGTGACCCAGCAGTCATGACCTCTAAAAGAGTGGCGCAGGAATGAGTCCTAAAACCCAAATATCAGCACTTTGTAGCCGTTCAGAGCCCCCTCAACGACAATGCGTGTTGTTTAGAAGCCTGAAATAAGGTCTGTGGTTAACAACAGATGAAGAGATTTTATCATGAAATATGTGAGTAAATACCCCTCTGGTGAATTTTAAAACAGCGTCTAAATGAGACGACTAAACGTCACCACGCCCAACATTAGCCGCCTTTAGCTTAGCGGTGGTGACGTGAGGTCATGTGACCGTGATGTAGTTCCTTTATTGGTTAGCTTTTAAAAAATCCTAAATAGTGGGGTAATGGAGATTATCCTGCTGAACAAGACGTGTAAGTATCATAAACATTTGTTTGACAGATTATTTTCAGCAGTAATTCACAATCCAATGGAAAAATCCCATTGGCTTTTCGTTGAGGGAAATAGAGAGATGCTAACTTTCGGTTCGGCCTACAAATAAACATCATCCCTGCACCGCTCTATAGAATGAGGTACTAAGCTGAAGTCATCAAGCGAGCCAGTCATCACACGGCGGTCTGTCTTACAGATTGAGATCATTATCAACGCAGCGATTTGATCTCATTAACCCTAACCAGACCGGGCAGAAACTGCTCAATTGCAGGCAATCACAATCATCGAGGTGTAATAGATTCACTTATGAGGCCGTGTTTAGGGAAGGAGAAATCTATATCGAATTGTGGGCATATGACACAAAGTCCAGGAAGATTTCCATGTCTCAAACAAATGGGAGAAGTTCCTCTTGTGCATATTAAGCGTGTTTATTTTGCACTTTGAACAAATGAGTATGAACTATGACTAGGGTTGGGTGCCCAACATTTCGATTCCAACGGCATCATTTAGAAATGTGAATTTCGGTTCCGCTTTTCGATGCCTGGAAATGTTTCTCGCCGCTCTCCGTAGCCGACTGCATGACTGCGGCGGGGCGGGAAATGTAGCGTTGTACCTACACTTCCTACAGCGTAACCTGAGACCAGGGCCGGCCCGTTGCACTGGCGTTATAGATGTTCCTCTAGGGCGCCAGATCTGGGAGGCGCCGCGCTGACAGCTCTGGGAGGGAAACAAAATGTTTTGACCGTTGGTGCTCATCCTAATTTTCGGCCTTGATGTAACAACATTCATAATTAAGTAAATGTAACACCCTTTTCACCCCGGCTACACGTTTCATTTGCCCTGTACGATGGGCGCTGCAAGTGATGAAAATGGGGGATGTTGGCTTATCTGGCGCCCGCAGCTCACAGCCAAAGTGCGCGTGAGCAAGGGAGAAAGGGAGGGCGCTGTTGTTATTAGCATCTGGTGCTAGCTGCTCTAACGGAAGAAGAAGATGTTTCTACAATGATGTGGAGGGAGAGTCCTCTCCAGTCAGACTGAGAGGCTGATAACTTCAGCTCAGTGAGGTAAAGGACTCTGAGGGTTTAGATAGTTCACTTTAGTCTAAGTTATCTCAGTGGGTCTCAAACGTTTTGATCACAATTTATGTAAACACATATTTCCAAGGCACTCCTTTATAATGATTGGGATAAAACAGGTTTGAAATCATTCCAATGTAAACTATAGAACAGTAAACCAGACATATCGTTTTAAACTGGAGATAAAAAAATATGCATAAATAAAATAGTAAAATAAGATATGAATGAACAACAAACATAAAATACGTTACATGTATTTGTTATTGGCTATGGTAGGTTACTGGTTATGCTCACATACTTATTTAATTATTAAAATGTAAACCGATCTTTTTCATATGGGTGTTTGGAGTTGTACCCCCTAGATCTAGTCTCTAGTAATTCTGCGTGTGCACCAGATTGAAGCATTTTACTTCAAAATGTTCAAACATTTATTCCCGGTATGCCTGAGAAGGTAGATAGGCTTGTTTTGTTTTTTTTCTCAACAAGAACTGTTTAAATGGGGGGGGGCTTCAGTGGTTCTCAGGTTACAGTTACATAGCAGTGAATACAAACAGACTGATTAATGTGAATATTACTGTAAACTAACCTGTGTAAAAGTTTCTCGAATAAATGTAATTTTTTTGGTGGAAGAAGCATGTATCATTTTGTTACCCTGCCCCTCAAAGCATCGGAATCGAGAACCGTTAAGAACCGGAATCGAAAAGTAGAATCGGAATCGTGGAAATTCAAACGATACCCAACCCTAACTATGGCCCATATTGGATGTTACTGATGACCCATATTGGATGTTACTGATGGCCCATATTGGATGTTACTGATGGCCCATATTCGATGTTACTGATGGCCCATATTGGATGTTACTGATGGCCCATATTGGATGTTACTGATGGCCCATATTGGATGTTACTGATGGCCCATATTGGATGTTACTGATGACCCATATTGGATGTTACTGATGACCCATATTGGATGTTACTGATGACCCATATTGGATGTTACTGATGGCCCATATTGGATGTTACTGATGGCCCATATTGGATGTTACTGATGGCCCATATTGGATGTTACTGATGGCCCATTTACTGATGGCCCATATTGGATGTTACTGATGGCCCATATTGGATGTTACTGATGGCCCATATTGGATGTTACTGATGGCCCATATTCGATGTTACTGATGACCCATATTGGATGTTACTGATGGCCCATATTGGATGTTACTGATGGCCCATATTGGATGTTACTGATGGCCCATATTGGATGTTACTGATGACCCATATTGGATGTTACTGATGGCCCATATT
>NW_027262695.1:0-24568 GCF_902827115.2 Pseudochaenichthys georgianus | reverse complement strand
CCATAAGGAATGCCAGTCCCCACACGTGACTATGTAAACAGATTTAGGTCCCCACAAGTATAGTAATGCTAGGCCACACACACACACACACACACACACACACACACACACACACACACACACACACGGTGCTCACTGCCTTCTCTGGAGGAACTCTTCAGCCAACGTTGCCTCAACAGAGCAGGCAAAATAATTGCAGACTCTTCACATCCTGGACACTTCCTGTTTGCTCTTCTGCCCTCCGGTAGACGCTACAGGTCAATTCAATCAAGGACAAACCGACTGAAAAACAGTTTTTACCCCAGAGCCACACGAGAACTGAACACCGTCAAACGCAACTTCCAACTGCACTACTTTTTAATAGTTGTATTAACTTATGAACTGATCGACATCAGAGATGCAAAATATCATCCCAGTGTTGTTTTTTTATATTGTAAACTGTATGGATGTGTGAGCATGTTTAATGTGTATATGTTTATATAGATAATATATTTATTCGTTGTATGTAGAAATGCACTGCGAGGATTGCTTTTTTAAATTTCGTTGTACCTGGTGCGATGACAATAAAGGAATTCTACTCTATTCTATTCTGGCTAAAATGCCACACAAACATAAACAGTGGTGGGGAGTAACTAAGTACATTTACTCAAAGTGCTTTACTCGTGTGAGGTTCATGTACTTTAATTACTTATATTCACATTAAACTACTGTCTGCTTAACTTAATATATAAGCACATGTACGTCCTCCTGCACAATGTTACAATCGAATCTGTATTTATGTATATAGCACATTTAGAACAGCCTCAGTTGACCAAAGTGCTGTACAGCGAACAAATGTAAAATAACACAATAGGAGTTAAAATAATAAAACAATAATTAAAATCAAGATCAAAAGCACGATAACTTGAAATAAAGAAATGTTATGCTGAACGAAGCCAGCTCTGGTTTCTCCTCGTCTTCATCTCCAGACACGCAACCAGCGCCTGCTGAGAACAAAGAGAATTTAAATTGAGTTCCTCCAGACCTAGTTTCGATCTCTTCTGGTTCTCCACGGGGTGCAGCTTCTCCACAGATACGAGTCTCCACACATTGCAGGGTGTTGCAGTTTGAAATCTGCATGTGGTCTGATTCACTCGCAGGAAGCATATGGATTAATAATGGAATCGTGTGTCGAGACAGAAGCTCTTTCCCCTTCCGCAGTCAGTCAGTACGTAGAGTCTCTACTTTAAAGAGTCCTCTCCTGCTGATGTTCAGGTGTATATCAGTATGTAGTGTCTCTACTTTAAAGAGTCCTCTCCTGCTGATGTTCAGGTGTATATCAGTATGTAGTGTCTCTACTTTAAAGAGTCCTCTCCTGCTGATGTTCAGGTATGTATTATCTCTACTTTAAAGAGTCCTCTCCTGCTGATTTTTGTTTGCACAAAAAGTGAAAACCCTAAAAATCAGAATAGGGCCTCTTTAATGGAGATGTGTTGTTTTGGTGCAACAAGGCCCTTTCATGTGTTTTTAATATTGTTCTGGACACAAATATATCTCTTTGCCAAAAAATAAAAAAAACATCTAACTTTGTACACACACACACACACACACACACACACACGCACACACACACGCACGCACTGCTTTTTAGTAGATACATCCGGTGTTGGTTACTCTCATTCGAAGGTATTTGTTGACGATGGATAATAATTCCGAAGACCTAAGCGTTCTTTCTTCCTGTCATCGCTCCATTATATCCGATCCCTCGGAGCCGAGAAGAAGCGCTGGAACTCACGGGATGGTTTTCTATTATCTCAACACGTGGCTGCACTCGATCTCAGGGCCAACACGATGTAGTACATCATTGTTACGCCACTTTCTGCTCTTGTGGGACGATTGGTTGTGAGAGTTTAAAACTTAGTTGCCACTGCTTTCCGTTTTATTTCATTCAGTGCAAACGTGTGCATTTTCACGTCCAAAGATGTTTCGTATTCTTAAAATCAAACTCGTGAAAGTCTGGCCGGCACATTTGAGTTTCGTATTTCCCCCCGGAGTGAAGCGTAAGGCCAGCTTCCCGTTAGAGCAGGGGTGTCAAACTCAATTTCAACTCGGGCCACATTAGCATCATGGTTGCACTCAAAGGGCCGGTTTTATATATAAGACTATATAAGAATAAATATATAAATATTTAATATTAAATAATGTATTATATCACATTATTGCCTCTGCATTGGTTTATTATCGGATAGGGTAATAACTTCATAATGAACTACGTCTGAAAGCAGAAGTCTGGGCAAACAATTGCAAGTCTCTTCAGTGCGCATGTCACAAAATGATTTAAAAAGAAAAGCCAAATTCTGGAAAAACAAAAAAGTGACATTTTGGAAAAATAGTAACATTTTGAAAAAAAAGTGCATTGAGATGCATTGTGGGACATGTAGTTTATGGGCAATGTGCTTCTGTAAAGCGGCATGTAACCGTATAATAAACTTATTATATTATTTGCAAGCTCTTGTGGGGCCACAGAAAATGAAGTCGCGGGCCGGATTTGGCCCCCGGGCCTTGAGTTTGACACCCCTGCGTTAGAGGGACCGCATGGCAGTTTGGAGAAGATTCCTCTGCTCAGTGTCTGAAGCTCATCATCATCGCTCCGTGGTGGAATGAGGACTGAATGATCAACGGAGAAAAGAGCAAAGACTGGAGCTCAAGACGCTTATGAGTTTTGTGATGATTTAGATCCACATCCTCCTCTTCCTCACTTTGATATGCTACTCGAAGCAGAGGGCTAACCACGTATCACTGGGATTACCAAGGCTGCTAACGGGAGAATGAGTTTACATTTTATTCACGAGGCGTTTGTAAACTACTTTGAATTTGATTAAACCCAGGAATGAGACAGGACTTTACCACTTCCTGTATTTCCAGCTGAAATAAGGGCTGTGGTTAACTCAAGCTGCAGAGATGTTTCATCTACGACATAAAATACGTTGATTAATACCGCACTGGTGAATTTAAAAACAGAGACAAGACACATGTGTATTATAGCCTTGCTTTACTACATTTTTTATATGTGACAGAAATGTGTGTGTGTGTGTGTGTGTGTGTGTGTGTGTGTGTGTGTGTGTGGTAAAAGAATAATTACGGCCTGAATTAAGGGATTCATTAAATGAGCTCTTGCCGTTTTAAGTATTTGCAGACCTTGAGAAATGGGGGGGGGAGAGGTTTGGAAAATGTCACGGTTTGGGTCCAGAGTTCACTTTTTGTTTTTGCGTCCGTCCTTCAAATCCTTCCCCAGTTTGTTTCCTACACCATGCTGCTGGATTACTAGATACTTGTACACTCTTAGTACATTGTATTGAGAGAATAGAGTGTGTGTGGTATTGCTCACACAGCGTTTAATACGCATTATGCTTTCCAGGAATGTGTGTACATAATATATCGTTGTGAATAATACATAAAGCCTCTCTGAAGGTCTCGTGTTGATAAGCTGCTGAAATGCATCTTCATTCTGTCTGCAGTGTTTCCCACAGAATTTGATTCTATGTGTGGGGGTACCGTACCGCACCGTACCGCACCGTACCGCACCGCACCGTACCGTACACACCGGAGTTGAGGATCTGGGGTTTATTCTCCCAGAAATATAATTTAAAATCCAGGCGTTTAGCAGACGGCTTATTCCAAAGCGACTTACAATGACATTCTCCCTGGAGGAACCGAGGGCTGAGTGCCTTGCTCAAGGGCACACTAGTGGTGGTGTTCCAGGCGGGATTTGAACTCGCGACCTTCCGATCATCAGCCCACCTCACTCTCCAGTCGACCACCAAAACAATTTTTTTTTTTTTTTTTACTTTTTTGTATTGAGTCAGGCACAATGAGTTTACATTTATACAGTCAATAGTTTTATTTATTTTCCCCCTTTCCCTCCCTCCCGGTCCTAGCTAGTAAAAATAAATAACTAACTAAATAAATAAGATGGATACCTGTATAGGTAAAAGTAAAGTAATATAGAAGATAATATTAAAAGAAAATGTATAGATAAGGGAATAAAGAATAGTAACAGTAATACTTGTACCCATATACTCATATGTATACTGCAGCATCTGATATTTAAGAAGTCTGTTACATTTGAAATGGCAGAAAGTCTTGTTGCAATTTCCAGATATTAAAAGAGGTCCTTTGAGTTTCTCTGGTAATTATCAATAGTAGCAGTTAAGTGAATACTGTTCAAACAATACTTGTGTTTGTGTTTTATATTGATTTCTCTGTTTTATCCTTTCATAAATGTGAGGACTAAAATGGCTCTAAACAAAGGGCTAGTTGCAGTAAACAGGGTTTTATTGCTCTGCGGGGGAGGTGGTATGCAGAACATGGGGCTAGGTGGGGGAAGATCGCTAGCATGTCATGTTTGCAGGGAAGTCTACATATCTTGAATAGTATATGTGTGGGTTTAATTACTTTGTATTTTGTGTAACCAGAAGTTGGAGATATGAGAGGTGAAATATTTGTGTTATTTTTGGAAGCAAAGAAATATCCTTTAAGACACATCTGAGGTCTCTGGAATGTGGGAGGGGGGTGTGTGTGTGTGGAGGTTGAGTAAACTCCACCCCTTCCTGTATCTGTTGGGATGAAAGCCTATTCAGCTTTCTGTTCTGCCTCTCTCTTCTCGCGCCGCCGGACCGGAAGGTCGTGGCGGCCTGTGAACAAGGGCCAGGAGTAGGCCTACTCCTGACATTACGCATTTGATATGATATGGTTTTGTATGGTAATGTATTGATTGTATTGCATTGTTATATTACCATTAAAATAGATTATTGTTAAACGGTTAATTGTATGCTCTGGATTCCTTCTTGTATGATAACCAGCTTGTTAGGGACGCGCAGAGATTTGGAATGCGGACTAGTAATCCCTACAAATCTCTAATAAATGGTGTACACATGCACATACATACACGTACCTACCTACATACATACATACATGTATACAAAGACAGAACAAATAAATAAAAATAAATAAATAAAAAAAATTAATATAAAAAGAGACGCAAGAAAGAAAGAAAAAAAAAAAATAATAATATTTTTTTTTTTTTTTATGAGATCCATTTGTGGCGGACGATATTTAATTGTGTCGGCCCGCCACAAATAAATCAATGTACGGGAAACACTATGCGAGTAATCCTGTATTCAGTCTATCTGGGACATCACATCTCTAACGTATTGGACGCAGTAAGCCGGACATTATCGTCCTGGCTCTTATTCAATTACTAAACCAATCAACATGTTGGTTTTAAAGGGATCGTATGTCGATTCCTGCTTCAGCAAAGCATCTGCCTCCAGCGCTAGTGCTCTTCAAGTTGTTTCCTCATCTCAAATATGTATCCTTGATGTTGCGAATAGAGCTGCTTTGATGCAAGAAACATTCACTAACGATCTGATAAGGAAGTGTAGGTTTGCAGGATCAGTTACAGCCATCGCTAACGGATATGTACGAGTCAGACATTCTCAACACGTCCCGCACATTTCTTGTTGAAAAAGTCTCACGAATGAAGCGAGTCGCGTCCATTCTGTTCATTGGCTGTGCATGTCATCGTGATGTTTGAACACGCCATCACACGCTGGCTGTCTTGCTTTTCAGCTATATCCAAACGGTAGGCTCTCATACGTTGTGTTGTGTTCTGTCGCTGTGTGATATTAATATTTAGACCAACGTCAAGATTCAATTGGCCGTTTTTAGAAATGATATACAGGACGCAGATACGACCATAACGGTGTGACTGCTGTGCAGATATGTTGCAGAATCTCTGCCACACACGCACACACACACACGCTGCTGAACACACACACTCTCTCTGCTGCTCACAAACGCTCTGACGCTCTGCTGCCGACACACACACACACACACACACACACACACACACACACACACACACACACACACACACACACACACACACACACTCAGCACTCGGGGTGCAATGAGTTCACCCACTTCAGACACGGCTGCACAAACACAGGTTGTGGGGGGGTCAGGGTTTCATACAGTATTAAAACTGCAGATGTTATGTGACGATAGCAGAGGGGGGGGGGGGGGGTGGGTGTGTGTGTGTGTGTGTGTGTGTGTGTGTGTGTGTGTGATAATGGAGCTGGGAGATGTGGGGGATATTCTTTAAATATTCTTTGAGTTTAATAAATCAAAAATTGCAAGAAAAATAAATTATGTAATTTTTCTCTTTGCAAATATACTATCTCCTATTTTCGAATACATATTAACCCTCTCCGCCCACTCTCCCTATTTATTACATCTTGTATGTGCAATGGCCGCAATACGACGTTGATGTTTCTAATTCAAAGCGTGTCAGAGAAAAGTGTATTTATACAAATTAGATTTAAGAAAATATATGTATTGAATTGTTTAATACAGCTGTAGTTCCTTTACAGTGACATCTTTGCAGGTAATTACATTTCTAAGAAGGTCTCCAGTTTGATGACCTACAGCAAATATATATATTTTGTAACACACATAACCCCATTGTTTCTCCATCTCCTGATCCGTCCTCTGAAGCCAATTGGGAAGCTGTGTGCAAAATGGGGTCACCAGCGTTTGTGTTGTATTGTATCGTCCAATTGGAACATCCATGATGGTCGTGTGCTTTTATTGAGTCCTTTCTTTCATTTTGATTTAACGTCATGAAACAGGTAGGTTGACACGTACGAGGAATTTGACTTGATATCAGGGTGCAAACAAATATTCCAGCAGCTATCGCACAGAGGCGTACGTGGTAGCAGTGCCACACACATACCTATTTATGTATTAATTGTACTAGTATTCATTACGTTTTTCCGGGGTGTAATTGTATTTATTAGAGATGGGTCAGTGTGGTTTTTATGATATGTGTCAGGATGGATTGTTTATCTTTCTATCTGCAAACTAAATCTACCTCCAGGTGCTAATAAATAACCTGAACCCGTCAGTCGAGCACAATGTACTTTCCCAGAGACGTATGCTACTATACGAAGTCATATGGAATGTTCCATCCGTCTAGCTTTACTGCATCCTCTATGATTTAAATACCGACAAAGAGAGAGAGAGTAAATGAGACTTGTGGTATCCCTAATAATAATAATAATAATACACATATCTTCAATTCCACATGAATGCACTGCAGATTTAATATTATAACCCGTTAAAACCGTGTCGCAGCGTTGATTTTTCCGTCAGACTGAAATGTTGAATTCCTCCGTCCTCTGATGATCCAGACAGTATTTTTGTCTCCCCCCCCCCCTCCTCCCCCCCTCCTCCCCCCTGCATCTTTCTCCTTGTTTCCGTCGTGCACAGCTTACTGCAGTATCCTTAAAGTCCCTGCATGTGTCCTGAGTTGTCCTCTCTTTACCCAGAATGCACTTTGTCGGCTCAGGATGGGCGCTCACTTTTGATATCGGGGGGGGGACAGACAGACAGACGTCTCTATGCACTCTCAATGGGCTGCTGTCGTGCATTTGAAAGGATTTTTAATTTTTTGTGGTTTTTATTTGTTATTCTGTCGGCAAGGCTGAAAAACAACGTGAAAAACGAACGGAGAAAAAATCTGCTGCAAACTGTCTGTAGCCGGTGCAGTGTCCTGATGTGACCTCGCTCTCACAGAGAGGTGTGTGTGTGTGTGTGTGTGTGTGTGTGTGTGTGTGTGTGTGTGTGTGTGTGTGTGTGTGTGTGTGTGTGTGTGTGTGTGTGTGTGTGTGTGTGTGTGTGTGTGTGTGTGTGTGTGTGTGTGTGTGTGTGTGTGTGTGTGTGTGTGTGTGTGTGTGTGTGTGTGTGTGTGTGTGTGTGTGTGTGTGTGTGTGTGTGTGTGTGTGTTGATGTTAATACGGCAAGAGATGCATGACATTTGGGATATTTTTCTCCTTTTTATCTGTGCAGTCAGTCTCCCATCTGAATAGTCACAATATGAGCATATGCCACACAGACACACACACACTCCCACACACACACACACTCCCGCACACACACACTCCCACACACACTCGCACACACACTCACACACACACCAACACCCTCCCCCTCTGGAAACCTGTTTGTGAGTTTAAAATAAAAGCATATTATTCGCCTTTCGTCTCTTAAAGAAAGCTGAATTTCAAACATTAAAGTGACAATTTATTGCTAATAATTGTAATATATCGGGGAGGACCGACGCTATGATGCTCGTTATGCACTCTCAATGGGCTGCTGTCGTGCATTTGAAAGGATTTTAGTTTGTAATGCTTGTTATTTGTTATTCTGTCCGTGAGGCTGAAATATAACGTGAAAAATGAGCGGAGAAAAGAAACTGCTGCAAACAGTCTGCAGCCGGCGCAGTGTCCTGATGTGACCTCGCTCTCACAGACAGAGAGGGGTGTGTGTGTGTGTGTGTGTGTGTGTGTGTGTGTGTGTGTGTGTGTGTGTGTGTGTGTGTGTGTGTGTGTGTGTGTGTGTGTGTGTTAGTGTTGCACGGTGTACCGATACTTGAAAGGTACCGCGATACCCTGCCGTTAAAAACGGTACGATTCCTCCGTTTCATTAGTATCGGTACTTTAAGAATGACGGGGAAAAGTACTCCCGTGAAAAAACGCCGTTTAATAAGAGCCGTGTGTGTTCAGCGCTCTGCTTCCACTCGCTGCACTGCAGCCGTGCCTGCAGTCCCTCCCTCTCAAGCACGCTCTAAGTCCCTCCCCTCTCTCGTGCACGCGGCCACGCGCTAGCTGCCAGAGCATGTGAGAAAACGAGAAGCATGGCTGCAAGTGGGAGTGCAACTGCCGCTGCGCCTCGGCTTGTTGACAGAAAAGACGCCAGAAGTCTGTGAACGGGCCGTTCAGGTGTTCAGAGCAGAGCTCCCTGTCGGAGCGGCAGAGCGTGATGTGCACTGAAACGTGTTTCTGTCGCAATATTATCGTTGAGCAAACTTAACGAGCAAACTAGCATCACTATCTGCTAACGTTAGCTTTAGCCTTCGTTTTCTATTAGTTTTTTTCATAGGCTATAAACGGAGGTGGTATAAGTATATATCTTGTACTTGAGTAAAAGTAGAAGTACCAGAATGTAGGAACAATCCTGCAATCAAAATGTTCCTCAAATAAAAGTACAAAAGTATTATCATCAAAATATAGTTAAAGTAGCGACAGTAAAAGTACTCAGGTCTTGTACTAGAAGCACCAGAGTGTAGGAATACTCTGTTACAGTAAAAGTACTGCATTCAAAATGTTCCTCAAGTAAACGTATTAAAGTAGCGGCAGTAAAAGTAGTCATCACTAATACAGGCAGTGGAGTAAAAGTACACCATGTACCTCTGAACTGTAGTGGATTAGAAGTACAAAGTAGCAAAAGAAACATTGAAATACTTAAATAAAGTACAAGTATCTCAAAATTGTACCCAAGTAGTACTTGAGTTTATGAATTTAGTTACTTTACACCAGTGGCTATACAGATAGAAAGACTAAGCCTTGCACAGAGGCATGAAAATACATTTTCAAAATGCTCAACAGTGCTGCCAAAATGTTAAACTCACTGCTACACAATTAAAATAAATGCTTTTATATATATTTATATTAGATGTGACTCTTTGGTGTTTCTGTTCTTAGTAACACTGCTGCTTTAGTTGTTCTGACTGCTAAAATCATCTGTTATTCCTAATTTTAAAGCCGATATTCCGTGTTTCCCTTTTTTTAAGAAAAGTATCGAAAAAGATTGGATTCGCAATTCTTGACTTGGTATCGAAACCAAAATGTTGGTATCGTGACAACACGTGTGTGTGTGTGTGTGTGTGTGTGTGTGTGTGTGTGTGTGTGTGTGTGTGCGTGTGCGCGTGCGCGCGTGCGCGCGTGCGCGCTGCTGATGTTAGTACGGCAAGAGATGCACGACATTTTGAATATTTTTCTCCTTGTTATCTGCAGCATCCCGATAATGCACGTCGTTTCCCATCTGAATAGTCACAATATGAGCATATGCCACACACACACACACACACACACACACACACACACACACACACACACACACACACACCCTCTGGAAACCTGTTTGTGAGTTTCAAATAAAAGCATATATATTGCCCTTCGTCTCCTAAAAAATCTGAATTTTTCAAACATTAAAAGTGACAATTGGTAATAATTAGGTGCTAAAATAACAAAAAAAAGCCTTAACTGATAATATTAATAAATATGATAATTACAATTATCTGAATATAAAACCTTTAGATATTGTATTGTTGGGAATCTAACCCCCGACCATACACACACACACACACCCGTATTGTTTGATTATGTGGTATATTGATTAGTGAATTACAAGGGGATTGCTCATCAACAATTTCAATGTATTTTAAGTAAAACTAGAGAATGCAATTCCTGAAGAAATTGCTAGTGGGAATGCTTTATGCTGAAAAGCTGACGCTAAACTGCTATGTTGAAATGTAATGTGTAAGAAGAAAGACTTTAGATTGAAATGATACATGAACACAGGGGGCTTGAATGTGTGAGGAGAAAAGAAAAGAAAGTAAAAAAAGGCTTGGAAAAGCAGCAGAATATTTGAACTGCAAACTTCTGAACTAACTTGATGGCGAATGATCTGTCGCCATGGCAACGACATTTGATGACACCCCATAATAGGCTTAGATGCGTTGATGGCTGCATCGTTACCAAACCTGTGAAGTTTTGGGGCGTTGTGTTGCCATGGCAACAGCATTTGAAGATATCTCAAAACTGTCCCGTAGATGTCTTCACGGCTGGACTGTTAGCACACATGTGAAGTTGTATCACTTTTTGACAATTTTCATAGGAGTTATAGCAACATCATGTTTTATGGCGAGGGATGCGTTTCCATGGAAACGGCATATGGTGAGATCTCAGATTTGGCGTAGAGCTGTTGAGGCATGGACCGGTGATATACAAGTGAAGATTGGGGGACGATTGGACCGTGTCGATTGGACTTACAGCGACATCCTGTTTCATGGCTAGTGGTCTGTCGCCATGGCAACGGCATTTGATGACACCCCATAATACGCTTAGATGCGTTGATGGCACACTGCTATCTGAGCAGGTCAGCTGGAGCGATGACATCATCGTGTTCCATTACACAGGTGTTTATAGTTGAGCTAACGAGGTGTCCAGAGATCACAGGTTTCCATTGTTCTGAATGAGAGATGAACCTCTTACATGTGAACGTTTTGTGGAAGAACCGTAACAGATATATGTGAAATTTCAAAACGTGAAACATGTCAAGGAAGTTGAGTATCTGAAGTGTACTTTTTGTGTACTTTCGGGTTAATAATGTGGCCTTTTTGGCAGTTTAACTAAAGGTGTGCGGCTGCTACCGTGAGGAAATATCTGCCTTAAATTACAATGGGAATGTTGAACGTTTTTGTCACTTCATGCCCTCAAGAGGCATTTTTTAAAATAATTATTGCTTAATTATTTGTCATTTTTCAAGCTACGAGATGTTTTCCTACGTTTGTCATGATAAATGATGTTTCAGGAATGTAGGGTTTGGGAATTATGGTAGTTTAAAAAAATATATATGAAGGCAAATTTCAAGATTTTCTACCCTCTAGCTGTGACATCACGCACTCTTAGTTAATTTTAAAATGTGAAGAAAACCTCTAAAACAAGGTCTGAACAATGTTTAATATCTCTAAAAGTAAGAATCAGATTTAAAAGTTGTTCTACACGAATAATGTCAGAAAGATGTGTAACATTTTAAAGTTGTAATGAGGTTTCTGAGTGAAAGTATGAATGAACAGTTAGCAGTTGAAGATTTGTTGAAGTCTGAAGAATTTCTCCATTGACTTCAATGTTAAACATGTGATGTATTATGGGATGTATCTCTGGAATTATAAAAGTTATGAATGATAAAAGTAATAGCCATCGATTCCCGACCGAGCGGAACGTTTTGATGTTTGAACGGAGTTTCTGCGATGTTCAATGCGGGAGAAGAAGAGGGCCAAAATACCGGCGGAATAATAATAATAATAAACTGTTCGTGCGTAGAAGAACAGATAGTTAACGCCGTGTCAGTATTACCGAGATGATTACATTAAACTCTGATTCTTCAATTCTCGTCTCGTCTCAATGTCCGTTATCTTTACCTTTTAGGTGAGTGTTGTTTGCTTTACACCACGTCCTCATACTGAAAAGAAATGCCTGCTAAAGATTAAAATAAGAGCACAAAGTCCTGTTTTTATGTGCACTGGCTTTAGAGAGAAAAGTAAATGATTGTATTTGTAAAACAGAGAGCATCGTGCTCAGGTTCATCTGAGGACGCTCAGCCTGCTCTCGCTCGGCTTCAGAGGAGCTTATTAGTTACAGCTTCCTCGGCTTCGACCTTCGTCTTCTGACACTTTTCACACGCCTGCTTTTTCACAGTGAGAGCTTCCACTGAGAGGCAGCTTTATTACGGGAGCATTGGCACAGAAAGATGCAGCAGATTGAGAAGACACTTTCATGTCATTAAGGAAACACCTTATATCAGTATGTAGTGTCCCTACTTTAAAGAGTCCTCTCCTGCTGATGTTCAGGTGTATATCAGTGTGTAGTGTCTCTACTTTAAAGAGTCCTCTCCTGCTGATGTTCAGGTGTATATCAGTGTGTAGTGTCTCTACTTTAAAGAGTCCTCTCCTGCTGATGTTCAGGTGTATATCAGTATGTAGTGCCTCTACTTTAAAGAGTCCTCTCCTGCTGATGTTCAGGTGTATATCAGTGTGTAGTGTCTCTACTTTAAAGAGTCCTCTCCTGCTGATGTTCAGGTGTATATCAGTGTGTAGTGTCTCTACTTTAAAGAGTCCTCTCCTGCTGATGTTCAGGTGTATATCAGTGTGTAGTGTCTCTACTTTAAAGAGTCCTCTCCTGCTGATGTTCAGCTGTATATCAGTATGTAGTGTATCTACTTTAAAGAGTCCTCTCCTGCTGATGTTCAGGTGTATATCAGTATGTAGTGCCTCTACTTTAAAGAGTCCTCTCCTGCTGATGTTCAGGTGTATATCAGTATGTAGTGTTTGTTTCTACTTTAAAGAGTCCTCTCCTGCTGATGTCCAGCTGTATATCAGTATGTAGTGTATCTACTTTAAAGAGTCCTCTCCTGCTGATGTTCAGGTGTATATCAGTATGTAGTGTCTCTACTTTAAAGAGTCCTCTCCTGCTGATGTGCAGGTGTATATCAGTATGTAGTGTCTCTACTTTAAAGAGTCCTCTCCTGCTGATGTTCAGGTGTATATCAGTATGTAGTGTCTCTACTTTAAAGAGTCCTCTCCTGCTGATGTTCAGGTGTATATAAGTATGTAGTGTCTCTACTTTAAAGAGTCCTCTCCTGCTGATGTTCAGGTGTATATCAGTATGTAGTGTCCCTACTTTAAAGAGTCCTCTCCTGCTGATGTTCAGGTGTATATCAGTGTGTAGTGTCTCTACTTTAAAGAGTCCTCTCCTGCTGATGTTCAGGTGTATATCAGTATGTAGTGTCTCTACTTTAAAGAGTCCTCTCCTGCTGATGTTCAGGTGTATATCAGTATGTAGTGTTTGTTTCTACTTTAAAGAGTCCTCTCCTGCTGATGTCCAGCTGTATATCAGTATGTAGTGTATCTACTTTAAAGAGTCCTCTCCTGCTGATGTTCAGGTGTATATCAGTATGTAGTGTCTCTACTTTAAAGAGTCCTCTCCTGCTGATGTTCAGGTGTATATCAGTATGTAGTGTCTCTACTTTAAAGAGTCCTCTCCTGCTGATGTTCAGGTGTATATCAGTATGTAGTGTCTCTACTTTAAAGAGTCCTCTCCTGCTGATGTTCAGGTGTATATCAGTATGTAGTGTCTCTACTTTAAAGAGTCCTCTCCTGTTGATGTTCAGGTGTATATCAGTATGTAGTGTCTCTACTTTAAAGAGTCCTCTCCTGCTGATGTTTAGGGCATCTTTAAGGACACACAGTACAAGATAAAAACACTGCATTATATTTAATACCTTCATGTTCTTGATTATAACTGTCCACACGCTTGCTAAATATTTCCAGAAACGAGAGAGAGTGTATGTTTTCTAAAGAGAGACACAAGGAGAGAGATGAACAGAAAGAAAGTGTGTTTGCAAAAAAACACACGCCCTCCTGATACACTATGTTACTCAGTTTCCATGGTGATTGGAGTTATATTTGACAATCTGATGCACACTTCCTCGGTTAGTCATCTTCGTGTGTGTGTGTGTGTGTGTGTGTGTGTGTGTGTGTGTGTGTGTGGTGTGTGTGTGTGTGTGTGTGTGTGTGGTGTGTGTGTGTGTGTGTGTGTGTGTGTGTGTGTGTGTGTGTGTGTGTGTGTGTGTGTGTGTGTGTGTGTGTGTGTGTGTGTGTGTGTGTGTGTTGTGTGTGTGGTGTGTTGTGTGTGTGTGTGTGTGTGTGTGTGTGTGTGTGTGTGTGGTGTGTGTGTGTGTGTGTGTGTGTGTGTGTGTGTGTGTGTGTGCGTGCGCGTGGTTAGTTTGAGGCTCCTCCAAACTATTATCCTGCAGGGTGTGTCAGTGGAAACACTGAATGAATGTAAGACTTTATTTTAAAAAACTCCGGACTCCCAGCTTCATGTTTCCAGTGTCATTAATACTGTGAATACGAAGTGGTGCAGAGATGTCGTATTTCTGTGTTGGACCCTGAAGGCAGCATCTCCCTGGTTCAGAGTGATTTCGGATTATGTAAAATAAGAATGTCTGTGTCAAACAAACGTTTATGATGAGTATAGGTTTAGTTCAGCAGAATAATCTCCAGATATTAAAACCACTTTATGATTTTTGAAGTAAAAAGCTAATGTTGGGCTATAAAGGAACTACAGCACGGTCACATGACTTCACGTCACCACCGCTAAGCTAAAGGCGGCTAATGTTGGGCTATAAAGGAACTACAGCACGGTCACATGACTTCACGTCACCACCGCTAAGCTAAAGGAGGCTAATGTTGGGCTATAAAGGAACTACAGCACGGTCACATGACTTCACCACCGCTAAGCTAAAGGAGGCTAATGTTGGGCTATAAAGGAACAACAGCATGGTCACATGACTTCACGTCACCACCGCTAAGCTAAAGGTGGCTAATGTTGGGCTATAAAGGAACTACAGCACGGTCACATGACTTCACCACCGCTAAGCTAAAGGAGGCTAATGTTGGGCTATAAAGGAACTACAGCACG
This sequence comes from Pseudochaenichthys georgianus, assembly GCF_902827115.2. Taxonomy (NCBI): domain Eukaryota; kingdom Metazoa; phylum Chordata; class Actinopteri; order Perciformes; family Channichthyidae; genus Pseudochaenichthys; species Pseudochaenichthys georgianus. The sequence continues at coordinate 9,422 of NW_027262695.1, read as the reverse complement.
GTCACATGACTTCACGTCACCACCGCTAAGCTAAAGGAGGCTAATGTTGGGCTATAAAGGAACTACAGCACGGTCACATGACTTCACCACCGCTAAGCTAAAGGAGGCTAATGTTGGGCTATAAAGGAACAACAGCACGGTCACATGACTTCACGTCACCACCGCTAAGCTAAAGGTAGTTAATGTTGGGCTATATAGGAACTACAGCACGGTCACATGACTTCACGTCACCACCGCTAAGCTAAAGGAGGCTAATGTTGGGCTATAAAGGAACTACAGCACGGTCACATGACTTCACGTCACCACCGCTAAGCTAAAGGAGGCTAATGTTGGGCTATATAGGAACTACAGCACGGTCACATGACTTCACGTCACCACCGCTAAGCTAAGGGCTGCTAATGTTGGGCTATAAAGGAACTACAGCACGGTCACATGACTTCACGTCACCCCTGCTAAGCTAAAGGAGGCTAATGTTGGGCTATAAAGGAACTACAGCACGGTCACATGACTTCACGTCACCACCGCTAAGCTAAAGGAGGCTAATGTTGGGCTATAAAGGAACTACAGCACGGTCACATGACTTCACCTCACCACCGCTAAGCTAAAGGAGGCTAATGTTGGGCTATAAAGGAACTACAGCACGGTCACATGACTTCACCTCACCACCGCTAAGCTAAAGGAGGCTAATGTTGGGCTATAAAGGAACTACAGCACGGTCACATGACTTCACGTCACCACCGCTAAGCTAAAGGAGGCTAATGTTGGGCTATAAAGGAACTACAGCACGGTCACATGACTTCACCTCACCACCGCTAAGCTAAAGGCGGCTAATGTTGGGTTTGATGATGTTTAGTCATCTCTTTTAGACACTTGTTAGTAACCTCGGTTTTTTGGGATATTTACTGACCTATTTTAGAACAAAATGTTACAATCTGTTCGACTCGTGTTGACCACAGACCTTATTTCAGGCTAACAACCAAAAACACATCCAGAAAACCGGTTTTAGGTCTCATTCCTGCAGCTCTCTTCAGAAATCTTTGCTCAGGAGTCTGGATCTGCAGTGCATATACACACCGAGTAGTAAATCTGAAGCCTAAAGATGCAAACACAGTTTATTATTCTGGTGTTTTCACGCTGTGTTGTTAAATCTGTTTGTGTTCGCAACGGCAGCTTCAGGGATGATCACCCCGTCACCTTTTCTACAGCGAGGCGCCTCTCTCAAGTTGTTTACTGCACACACACACATACATACATAACATACATACACACACACAAAAACATACACACACACGGTTTTTCTAGATCTGTGCTCCAGGCGCGTGATGTGAATGTGTTTTCTTTTTGGGGAGAAACTGTCTAAAAACGCTGCAGGTCAGAACATGTTGACATGCCCAACACTCTGCAGCTTCCTCCCTTTTGTCAATCACATAAACACACAAACTAGACATGCTTCCTGTTGTATGAGGACAATTAAGGACGTTTTCAAACTAAACTATATTTTACTTAAAGTGCACCTATCATGCTATTTTAAGGCATATATTATGGGTCTCAGATACAAATATATGTATTATATATATATATTTGCTCAAAATACATGCATTTTAGAAATCCCTCATACTGCTCAAACCCCTCTCCTGCAGCTGTTAGAGAAACGCAGATTTGGGGTCCTTAGCCTGAAAAAAAGGCTAAGGACCTAATGCCTGATCAGAATTCTACCGGAGATAAAGTTAAATTCTGCTGTGATAAAACGCCATCCTGTTCTAAACCACATCAAGGATTATTTCTGAAAACATATCATATATATTATTCTGAAATGGACCAATCTGCACAATGACTACTTTCACTGTCGCTACTTTCACTATATTTTGATGATAATACTTTTCTACTTTCACTTCAGGAACATTTTGAATGCAGTACTTTTACTGAAACAGAGTATTCCTACACTCTGGTACTTCTACTTTTACTCAAGTACAAGATCTGAGTATTTCTACTTTTACTCAAGTACAAGATCTGAGTACTTCTACTTTTACTCAAGTACAAGATCTGAGTAGTTCTACTTTTACTCAAGTACAAGATCTGAGTACTTCTACTTTTACTCAAGTACAAGATCTGAGTACTTCTACTTTTACTCAAGTACAAGACCTGAGTACTTCTACCTTTACTCAAGTACAAGATCCGAGTACTTCTACTTTTACTCATGTACAAGATCTGAGTACTTCTACTTTTACTCAAGTACAAGATCTGAGTACTTCTACTTTTACTCAAGTACAAGATCTGAGTACTTCTACTTTTACTCAAGTACAAGATCTGACTACTTCTACTTTTACTCAAGTACAAGACCTGAGTACTTCTACTTTTACTCAAGTACAATATCTGAGTACTTCTACTTTTACTCAAGTACAAGATCTGAGTACTTCTACTTTTACTCAAGTACAAGATCTGAGTACTTCTACTTTTACTCAAGTACAAGACCTGAGTACTTCTACTTTTACTCATGTACAAGATCCGAGTACTTCTACTTTTACTCAAGTACAAGACCTGAGTACTTCTACTTTACTCATGTACAAGATCCGAGTACTTCTACTTTTATTCAAGTACAAGATCTGAGTACTTCTACTTTTACTCAAGAACAAGATCTGAGTACTTCTATTTTTACTCAAGTACAAGGTCTGAGTACTTCTACTTTTACTCAAGTACAAGACCTGAGTACTTCTACTTTTACTCAAGTACAAGATCCGAGTACTTCTACTTTCACTCAAGTACAATATCTGAGTACTTCTACTTTTACTCAAGTACAAGACCTGAGTACTTCTACTTTTACTCACTTACTTGTGCATCAATAATTATAAAGCATATCATATATATTATTTTGAAATGGACCAAACTAATATTTTGAATGCACGACTTTAATTTGTCAGAGTATTTCTACTTATTTCCCGGCACGTGTAGTTCCTGTTGATGTATTGATGGTTGCTTCCTCTCTAAACGCCGTTGCTGCTTCAGGAACAGAAACATTATTTGAGGAAAAGAGACAAGGTTTCAGTAAGATAGGAGGAAGTGTTTGTGGTCGTGAGGCGAAAACTGAGGGGACTTTAGAGGTGGGAGACGTGTTGCATGTAGGCAGTGTTGTCCGGATCTGAATACATCCTGCACACACACGCACGCACGCACGCACACACACACACACATGTGAGTGCATACAATGTGTTAAAAGCCCTCATGACTTTCTATTTCTCCTGCTGACAGTAAAGAGACAATGGGAATGATGATGCCCTCAAAACTCAGAAGCCCTCAACTAAAACAGTTTACATAATAGTACGAATAAAACGAGAAATACCGTGAAGTAAATTCAATACATTTGAGAATTAAAAAAGCAGAATGAATACATTTAAATATATTTTAAATGATGAAATAAATACATAATGAATACATTTAAAACATTAAAAAAAGTGGTATAATTAATCAGAAAAGTAAACACATACGAAATAATTATGAATACATTAAAATAATGATTACATAACAAATAGATTGCGATTTGAGGTCTGACCCTGTATTAATAATGGGTTTCTTCATGCTGTATACTCTGCATCTCCCTTTCTGTCGGGGAGCTGAGCTTTAACCCAGAATCTTTATATGGTTTTCTGGCTATTTAAAGCAGAATTCTCAGTCAGGAAATCACACTTCTATCCGTCATGTTATTGGGCAGTATAGGACGTAGGTGCTGAAGAAGTGAAGGTAGTTAAAGGGGACCTATCATGCAAAATGCACTTTGCACTTTGTGATGTCTTCTCTCCATCCATGTGTCCCCGGTGTGTCGGGGAACTCACGCAGCGTCAGGAAATAAACCCCTCTCTCTTTTCCTCCGTACCCCACATCTCTAAAAACGGGGAACAACGGAGCTGATCCAGATTTGCGTCCGATATGACGGAATATCTGAAATGTGGACCCACGGGCAATCAGAAAGCTGCTATCAGAAACAATGCCCGACTGTTTTGGACGTAATATGGTCTGTGTTTACGTTAGCATCGCTAACACTCAGAGCTAACCTGCACTGGAGAAGAAGAAGATGGACCTTTATTAATCCCGAGGGGGAAATTCAGGTTCAGGTTTATACACGCAGTTTACATCATGCACATATATATACAATACACACACAGTTATATGCACATGCAGTTGAGAGGTCAGAGCGGAGGCAGCCAGTCTAGCCAGCACCAGTGAGCAGTTGGGGGTTAGGTGCCTTGCTCAAGGGCAATTCGGCAGTGGCCCAGGAGGTGAACTGGCTCCTCTCCAGTACCAGTCCACACTCCGTGTTGTTTGGTCTGATCGGGACGCGAACCGTTGTTCTAAAAATAGAACAACAATATTCTGTTTTATCGTTAATGTCCTATAACATAATCTTCCCGTGCCAGAATAATGCACTTGAACGTATCAAAGCTTTGTGATTGGCCGGCATGACCCCATGTGTGGGGGCGTGGCTTGTGGGCAGTGGGCACTATTTCGCTGACGTTGTCCGTGGCAACAGGAGCGACAGTCCGCACACACACAAGACCGCAATTATGGCAGAAGCAAAAAAGCCCAAAATATATAACTTTCACTCCGAGTGGGAGGATGATTATTTTTGTATCTATTCCAATTCAAAGTCCATCTGTCTCATCTGCAATGCGAGCGTGGCTTTATCGAAGAAGGGTCATTTAGGAGCGGCATTTCCAAACAGTGCACAAACGCTACGAGACGGAATTCCCTCCTCATTCTGCCCTACGCTCCAAAAGGGGAGGGGCCTGAGAGGACAGCTAAAGGGGAGGGGCCTGAGAGGACAGCTAAAGGGGAGGGGCCTGAAAGGACAGCTAAATGCACAGCAGTCCATTTCCACCAGGCCAACAACAAGAGCAAGGCTGCTCCAGAGCATCTTATCGTGTCAGTCACGTTCTTGCGAAACACATGAAGTCTTTCAAAGACGGCGAAGTTGTGTAAGAAGCTTTCCTGAAGGCTGCGACGCGCTTTTGGGGACAGTAAAAATAACAGAAGCATTTCAACAGGTTTTTGATATAATAAAGACTCAAGTTAGATACCGTTATTAATCAGCTGTAAGTTTGAGTTTGTTTGAACTTATTCATTATAATTATTGTACAAAATGGTATAAGAATGCAAACTTAAATTGATTATAGTCTATTATCACTTCAGGTTAAGAAACTAGTGTTGCTTGCATCCTATTTTAAAGGCATTTCTTTTTATACTCTAATAAAATGCAACAAAAAAAGGGTTTGATTCTATTAATGTTGTCTCTTATTGCACGTTGGCAGCAGATTCCTGAGCAGCTTCAGATCTGAGTCGTCTTATTAGGAAGCCTAATTTATACTTTTGTTGCAACACTATTTTTATATAATGGCAAAGAAAGGGTTCAGAGTCTTTTCTTTTGTCCTGTGTCATATGTGGCAGCACTGTTCAATGCTTCTTGAACACATTACCCACTGTAGTGACGTGTGCATAAACTCCAACTCTGTATCAACAACACTGTTGTGTAACTTCAGTTAAATACTTGTATGTGTGTAGATTAGAAAGAGGTAAGATAAAGGATCTGGTAGATTAGAAAGAGGTAAGATAAAGGATCTGCAGTATTTTATGAAGTATTAATCGTACAAAGGTCAGTTGTATACAAGTAGAAGTGTGTATTTACCTGGTAGTAGGCTGTCAGTAATGGCCTCTCTATTTGGACTGGTAGATCTCGGCAGACTGGCAACTTTAAAAGTAGCTCTCGGTTCAAAAAAGGTTGGGCACCCCTGGTTTAGACGGTAGCTGCCGGGTCCCGCATAAGCTCCGCCCCCTCCTAATGCTTTATACCCCAAATCAGCACTTTAGAAGCAGGAAGTGAAATAGAGGGATATGAAGCGTGGCTAGAACGATCTGTTTGGTGTTTTGGGCAAAACACTTCAAAGACATGTTTTTGATATATCTGAAACCCGTGCGAGTGCCTACGATCAGCCTTTAAAGCACCTCTTTTTTAAATGCTTCCAGAAATCCATGATCTTCAGTCCTTCTTAAAATAAATGTGAGTACCCCCACTAATCCAGAATCCCTCCAACATGTCTCAGATCTGTTTCTTATAGTTTAGTGCATGTGTTGAAGTGCAACAATGCCCACCGTCAAATCAAAGCCCCTCCACGTGGGGTCAATGGGTTCTAAAGACATTGCATCACGTCTGCGACTTTTCCTCCCCTTCCTGTTTTCTGTCCTGATTGCTATCTTGGTTGCTCATTAGCTTGACTCAGCTCTTCTGTGTGTGTGTGTGTGTGTGTGTGTGTGTGTGTGTGTGTGTGTGTGTGTGTGTGTGTGTGTGTGTGTGTGTGTGTGTGTTGTGTGTGGTGTGTGTGTGTGTGTGTGTGTGTGTGTGTGTGTGGTGTGTGTGTGTGTGTGTGTGGTGTTGTGTGTGTGTGTGGTTGTGTGTGTGTGTGTGTGTGTGTTTGCAAGGTGTTTCTCTCGGGGAGCTCAGCAGCTCCTCAGCGCAGACTTCACTTCCTCTGGTAAGACCTTCGTGTTGAGTCAACTAACACTCTTACTCTCCTCTACACACACACACACACACACACACACACACACGCGGAGAGAGAAACTCTAGCAGCTGCGAGGCGTAATGTGAATGTAATGCGGCTCGTATCTCTCTGCTGCATCATGATGTATGTTCTCCATGGAGCACGTGAAGTCTGGATCACTTTAAAGAGAGATTTATCTTTATTTCTGAGAAGATGAAGGACGTCTCGTCCGTGTTGGAGTTTTTATTTCACCTTTTTAGATGCTTTTAGTTTCCTGCTGCTTTGGGGAGCCTTTAAGTGCTCTCTGCTAACGGCTTTGGGATTCAGAATAGCTGCTAAATAAAACTCAAGGTTTGGATGTTGTTGAGGCAAAAGCATTTGTTTGTAAAGCAATGCTCACTAATACAATACTTACGTGTCTACGGTTTAATACATCTAGACTGAAGCTCTCTTTGCTGTGCACCGGTCAACCCTACTTTAAAGAGTCCTCTCCTGCTGATGTTCAGGTGTATATCAGTATGTAGTGTCTCTACTTTAAAGAGTCCTCTCCTGCTGATGTTCAGGTGTATATCAGTATGTAGTGTCTCTACTTTAAAGAGTCCTCTCCTGCTGATGTTCAGGTGTATATCAGTATGTAGTGTCTCTACTTTAAAGAGTCCTCTCCTGCTGATGTTCAGGTGGATATCAGTATGTAGTGTCTCTACTTTAAAGAGTCCTTTCCTGCTGATGTTCAGGTGTATATCAGTATGTAGTGCCTCTACTTTAAAGAGTCCTCTCCTGCTGATGTTCAGGTGTATATCAGTATGTAGTGTCTCTACTTTAAAGAGTCCTCTCCTGCTGATGTTCAGGTGTATATCAGTACGTAGTGTCTCTACTTTAAAGAGTCCTCTCCTGCTGATGTTCAGGTGTATGTCAGTATGTAGTGTCTCTACTTTAAAGAGTCCTCTCCTGCTGATGTTCAGGGTATATCAGTATGTAGTGTCTCTACTTTAAAGAGTCCTCTCCTGCTGATGTTCAGGTGGAATCAGTATGTAGTGTCTCTACTTTAAAGAGTCCTCTCCTGCTGATGTTCAGGTGTATATCAGTATGTAGAGTCTCTACTTTAAAGAGTCCTCTCCTGCTGATGTTCAGGTGTATATCAGTATGTAGTGTCTTCACTTTAAAGAGTCTTCTCCTGCTGATGTTCAGGTGTATATCAGTATGTAGTGTCTCTACTTTAAAGAGTCCTCTCCTGCTGATGTTCAGGTGTATATCAGTATGTAGTGTCTCTACTTTAAAGAGTCCTCTCCTGCTGATGTTCAGGTGTATATCAGTATGTAGTGTCTCTACTTTAAAGAGTCCTCTCCTGCTGATGTTCAGGTGTATATCAGTATGTAGAGTCTCTACTTTAAAGAGTCCTCTCCTGCTGATGTTCAGGTGTATATCAGTATGTAGTGTCTCTACTTTAAAGAGTCCTCTCCTGCTGATGTTCAGGTGTATATCAGTATGTAGTGTCTCTACTTTAAAGAGTCCTCTCCTGCTGATGTTCAGGTGATATCAGTATGTAGTGTCTCTACTTTAAAGAGTCCTCTCCTGCTGATGTTCAGGTGGATATCAGTATGTAGTGTCTCTACTTTAAAGAGTCCTTTCCTGCTGATGTTCAGGTGTATATCAGTATGTAGTGCCTCTACTTTAAAGAGTCCTCTCCTGCTGATGTTCAGGTGTATATGAGTATGTAGTGTCTCTACTTTAAAGAGTCCTCTCCTGCTGATGTTCAGGTGTATATCAGTACGTAGTGTCTCTACTTTAAAGAGTCCTCTCCTGCTGATGTTCAGGTGTATGTCAGTATGTAGTGTCTCTACTTTAAAGAGTCCTCTCCTGCTGATGTTCAGGTGTATATCAGTATGTAGTGTCTCTACTTTAAAGAGTCCTCTCCTGCTGATGTTCAGGTGTATATCAGTATGTAGTGTCTCTACTTTAAAGAGTCCTCTCCTGCTGATGTTCAGGTGTATATCAGTATGTAGAGTCTCTACTTTAAAGAGTCCTCTCCTGCTGATGTTCAGGTGTATATCAGTATGTAGTGTCTTCACTTTAAAGAGTCTTCTCCTGCTGATGTTCAGTGTATATCAGTATGTAGTGTCTCTACTTTAAAGAGTCCTCTCCTGCTGATGTTCAGGTGTATATCAGTATGTAGTGTCTCTACTTTAAAGAGTCCTCTCCTGCTGATGTTCAGGTGTATATCAGTATGTAGTGTCTCTACTTTAAAGAGTCCTCTCCTGCTGATGTTCAGGTGTATATCAGTATGTAGAGTCTCTACTTTAAAGAGTCCTCTCCTGCTGATGTTCAGGTGTATATCAGTATGTAGTGTCTCTACTTTAAAGAGTCCTCTCCTGCTGATGTTCAGGTGTATATCAGTATGTAGTGTCTCTACTTTAAAGAGTCCTCTCCTGCTGATGTTCAGGTGTATATCAGTATGTAGAGTCTCTACTTTAAAGAGTCCTCTCCTGCTGATGTTCAGGTGTATATCAGTATGTAGTGTCTCTACTTTAAAGAGTCCTCTCCTGCTGATGTTCAGGTGTATATCAGTATGTAGTGTCTCTACTTTAAAGAGTCCTCTCCTGCTGATGTTCAGGTTGTATATCAGTATGTAGTGTCTCTACTTTAAAGAGTCCTCTCCTGCTGATGTTCAGGTGTATATCAGTATGTAGTGTCTCTACTTTAAAGAGTCCTCTCCTGCTGATGTTCAGGTGTATATCAGTATGTAGTGTCTCTACTTTAAAGAGTCCTCTCCTGCTGATGTTCAGGTGTATATCAGTATGTAGTGTCTCTACTTTAAAGAGTCCTCTCCTGCTGTCGGCCTTTCAAAATAAGAAAGTTATAGCATTTCATGGCAGATATGTCCACGGATGCTTTATG